>NC_079389.1:20748644-20791144 GCF_029220125.1 Pseudoliparis swirei
AATTAGCCAATTTCACACTCGTCTGCCAGCATATACACACACACACACACACACACACACACACACACACACACACACACACACACACACACACACACACACACACACACACACACACACACACACACACACACACACACACACACACACACACACACACACACCTACACACACACACACACACACACGCTCCACTGTCACACAGACATGTTACTTAAAGCCGTGGACGGTGAATGGCCTGTTTTCATGAAGGAGTCCCGTGTTCAGCATCCGGAGGTCGACATGTTGTATAGCAGACGCTCTAATGTTTGACAGGGCGCCACAAACAGAGAAGACAACGACACACGGGTGAGTTTCTTTTTGTCCACATTCTACGGTGGCTGGCAAGGGTCAATGTGATGAACACATGATCCCAAACTAAAAGTGAGAAAGAAAAGCAGCTCATCCACAGCTAACGCAAACACACTGCGTATCCAGGGGAGACGACTGCAGTCCTCCAGGCCTCTAGGGGGCGCCCTCACAGGGAAGGCTTGATGTTCCACAGAGGAGCTAGATGAAAGAGTGCGTTTGTTTGTGCGTTTTGTGTGAATTGGTTGCTCTTAAATATTGTTGTAAGAGACTAATACCCAATGTAAAAAGTAATATGTAGCTTCAAAAAAATCTCATCTCGTTATTTTTGTACTTTTTTTCCCCCCTAAAAGGGACAATTCAGAATATTAATATAATATATATATATAATAATAATATTTAGTATAATATGATGTAAAAATACCATATTATATAAATATATATTATATAAATATATTACAATAAAATATACTGGATATGTTTTTCTCATTTGTTGATGTAGGTGTGTGTGGTTTGGACCGTGTATTGTTTTTGTATTTGTATTTGTCGTGTTTTCTGTTTATGTTTTTGCTTTCTGCAGGACGTTTATTGTCCTTTACAACTTTTTTCTGTTGTTATATATATTTTTGGGCAAAGTGGGATTTATTTCGTAGCACATTTTGAGCTCTTTGTAGCTCGGTTTGCTCCGGTCTCCGCAACACCGTGTTAATCTTAATTAAAGAAGGCCTTATCCTACAACCAGACAATACATACATGTTTACACTGATTGCTGCAAAGCGTGTTTGCGGATTAAAAAAATAACACAAAGGAAAACCCTCCTGGGCTTTGTGCGGCATCTACGTTGTAATTAATTTTATCATGGATTCCTTGTTAATGTGTTATTATCGGGCAACCCGCTGTAAATGTCAATTCATATTCCTTTGATTAAATATGCAGCGCACGTTGTCGGGGCATAAACATATCCGCACATAAAGAAACTACATAACTTTGTCATAATTAGCATATGTGTTTTTGAGTTATGGCCAGAACATTTGTTTTGTGGGGACACAGTGACCTCTGACCTTTGACCACCACATTCTAATCAGCTCATCCTTGATTGCAAGTGACCATTATATATATATATATATATATGTGTTATACATACATATATGTGTATATAATATACATATATATATAAATATATATGTTTTTATATTATACAATATTGATTTTTTATTATAATATATTTATATATTTATATAATATATATTTATATTATATGGTATTTGTACATCATATTATACTGAATATTATTATGATATATATATATATATTAATATACTGAATTGTATGACTAAGATATCCTTATTATGTCAGTGTGTGTGAATAAATGTTAAATATTTAACTACAAAGTAGAAATGCATGTTTAAATACTTTTGTTGCATTGAATCATTCTGGGATGTTTGATGAAATTGATTGGATGACCCTCCCAGCTGCCACTGGTCAGGTGTGAGGGCACAGTGACCGATGACCTCCACAATCGGATGAGTTCATCCTTGTTTAAGCCACATTTTAATATATTCCCTCCAGGCCTTCCTGAGATGTCACGTTCACCAGAATGAACCCAACGCACCATACAAAAACATAACAATCTAAGTTGTGTCAACAACACGTGAGTCCAGACTTTTAAATGCACATGTTGTTCCACATGGAGGTACGTTGACAACCCCTGACCTTTATTGCATTACTTTATTTCATCATGAAATTAGGATACATTTTTCGAGCATTTTGAGTCATCCAATGTTCAAAGTTAAAAGACCTGCAGTGTTTTATTATTTTTTAAATTTTAAATTTTAAATTTGTATGGGTTCATTTAATAAGGGACAGTGCACAATAATAAAAACATTTCAGTAAATGTGCCAGAGTTAGCCAAGAGGCTATTTTTCATCTGTAGTCCCAATGATGCTGATGTTATGAACAAACCTAAAAACATAAGATTACAAATACAATCTACAGACAAAGCAAATAAAATAAGGGAGAACAATGTTAAAATGGACAGATTGAAAACATCACGTCAGAGACACAACGTAAAAGCAAACAGACTAAATGAAATATATAACCGCAAACAGGCGGACAACAAGAAAAGACAAGACACACAAAGTCAAGACACACAGAGACCTGACAACAGACACAGTCAACAACTGACAGACACACAAGGTTAGGTTCTTCCCACAATGCTTTGCAGCTGTGGTGAAACTGTGCACCGCGACTCCGGCTGCGAGGTCCCCGTGTGTGATCTGAACAGACACCGGCAAACCAATCGGGTATAAATAATGTAAAATCATTCTCCGTACACTTCTGTGTCAACGCACTTTCTTTTCACGGCTTCCATTCGCTGCAGTGATAATTATTCCCAAAACTCGAAACAATACATAAATATTGATCGCTGGCTCCTGGCCGCCGCGTGAGCAGAATAAATAACCTTCTGCTCTGCAACCGCACCGCTCACCACGGCGTGTCTGTTCTATACATTTACACAGAAAACTGCTATCGCATCCACAAAAAGCAACAAAAAAAACGGAATAGCTTCTTCAGCTCATGACAAAGTATTCCATATTCAATATTCTTCAGAGAGAATATTCTTCCTGCTGCACGGTGTCTGTTTACACGTGTGCATATGAACGACTCTGGAGACGTCGGCCATCTGCGCGTGTTTATGCATTTCTTGAGTCTCTGTGTGATCCACACCTGGTAACACACACACACACACACAACTGTTTTTTAAAATGATTTGATTTCGCCCTTTATTTATAGTTTTGTTACTATGTTATTGTTTTTGTTTCTTTATCTGTATATGTGGTTTAAATGTTTTTTTTTAACTTCTCTTTATACATAGAATCTGAACAATTTAAATATGTGTATGTGAGATTCTGAACACTAATAAAATAAAAATAAAAAATAAATAGAAAAGAAATGACCGGATCTGCCAGTAAACTTATCAGGCTCAGAAACAGAGGCGACGTGTCTCCTTCACACATCTATAAAATCATTAAAGTAATATCAAGTTATAAACTTATTTATATTTAAATAAATACAAACAAATTTTAAACTTCAAAAAAGAAAAAGAAATATATATATATATATATATTATTATTTTAGATTCTTGCAATATTGTTGGATTCAAGGTAATATGTTGTGCCTGCGCTCAAAACATCTCACCCATGGCCGAAAATCACTATTAATGATTTTTTTTAAACGAAGAAAAAGAAGTAAAGAAAGGTCCAATTATCCTGTGTTGTGAGTGAGATCAAGTGCAAATACAAAAAGGTCATCTTGCTTTTAGACTACATCAATAACCCCCCCCCCCCCCTACACACACACACACCTCCCCACACACACAAACACACAGCCTCTTTCAGAGTCCAGAGAATACCCCAAAACGACGTGGGCTTGACAAAGAGTCTCGTTTCTCTATTGAATCTGGCAGCTATCATTTTTTTTTCTCACCAGTTTTGTCAAAAACGCCGAAGAGCGTTTCTCAATTAGCCGCCTTAAGGCGATGCAGAGGGATTCACTTTTTTTAATAAATGAATCGATATGTGATGGTGGTCCGGGTCCCCGATAAGGCGTGTGATGCGGTCAGAAAATGAACCCCCGCCCGAGGCGTATATACTGAGGCCAGAGGGGCCCAACGTGAGGCTCAGGAGCCTCTGAGGGCCTGTGATATCAATCTGACGGGCACGATGAAGGCAACGCTTCCTTTGAGATGAAACATGTCTGTTTTTCCTTTGTTACATATTGCCGTTTTACCTTTTCAAGACTCTAAAAACAAATGAAATGGGTGAATCTCAGAAGGGAACTCTCATCTTTGAGTGACAGCGAGATGCAGCGGGATGTTAAAGGGGTCACAGCCGGGAAATCAATGTCTAAAGGCCTTCATGGCACACGGAGAAGAAGAAAAAGCAATGTGTAAAGGCCTCCAGGGTTAGGTCAGGGTTGGAGGGATAAACACACACACCTGATATTGGTCCAGGATATTAGGGGGGGGGGGGATAGATGAGCTCTAGGGATGGTCAGCTGGTCACTTCGCTCCTGACCAAATCCATCACAACCACTAATGTATGGATTTCCCCACAATGATCCTTTTGGTGATTTCTCCCTCAACATCCACGAAATTAACTTGCACGACATTCACATGTTGCGTTCACGGGTCCCAGCCGATGACTTTCCAATCGAGCGCCGCCACGAGGATCCGTCTGACTGTGGCCCGGGGGAAGCCGACAACCCAGGCCTACTCACACACACACACACACACACACATGGACTTCCTTCAAAATCAGCCAATCCTCGCTCTCAAAGGTGAGTCCAGCCTTTAACACCTCGTGATTGGCTCAAAGTCCCGCTGGAACAATGGAGGGGTCGAATGTCACTGAACCCCGGGTCAAAACGTCACTTCCGGTCAAGTATTTTCACAATAAAAGTCCCGTCTATTATTGTAAGTCACTTCACGGAATTCAACCGGCTCCGGCAATCTATAATACTAACATACAGTCACTCTCATGCAACATACATTAATTCTTGCCATTTACATTTGCATAGAGTAAACATTACCCCTATGCTTCATAATACTTTAATAACAATATCAGTATTCTCCCTAATATTTTCTATTATAATATCTTTCTATATGTATTAATTTAAAGCATAAGACCTCTGCACATGTTATCAAAATAAACTATTACATCCGAAGGAAACGTCTCAAGAGCTATTGGCTGGATGGTCACGGGTCAGTCCCATCCCTCTAACTTCTCATTTATCACCTGCTCAAAGTCAAAGTATCTACTGCTCATGTTTATGACTAATAAAGCCTCAGCGGGACTCTGTGTTTAGTGCTAATCAGCTAATGTTCGCGCGACCGTACGGCCGGACGGCGTGAGCCGCTGACTCTCCTTTTCACCATCGTTTCATCTTTTAGTGTCGAAGAATGTCAGAAAACATGGAGAAAAAACATTTTCAGATGTTGTTATTGTATCGAAACCTAAAGATATTGAATTAACAACGACACAAAACAGAAAGACTGCAAATTAATTTAAAAAAAGTGAGAAGCTCGATGAATTACAAATAACAAATTAATTATCACTAAAAGACCCTGAATAAAACATTGGCTAATATCTATTGATATCCGTGTTTTCGAACATGAATGTGTTGTGGGACCGTAGAAACACTCCCGTGGCCACGGCGCTCCCTCATTGATCCGCCCGCCTCCGTCTTCACTCGCGTTGCCGTGTTAAATTGAGCGTCAGCGGACGGCGCGGTGGCGTAGCACAAAAGAGGGTCAAAGGTCAAACCCTCCGGATCCCGAACGGCCTCCGAGCAGCTGCCGCTCCCTTTGACTCTTTGACCCCGATGAAAGCGGGCGAGGGAGGACAAAAGAGGGCGAGGGAGGAGAGGAGGCGCCGCCGGACAATAGACGGACACGCGTACGGTCCGCCTCTCTCTCGGGACAATGCGGCCGCGTGTTTTTAGCGATTCTTTTCCTCTTGAGAGTCGGCCTTCAATCGCCACTCAGCCTGAAGACTCCATCCCAGAGCTCACTTCTCTTCTCCGCGGCCTCGCTTTTCAATTCGCAGAAAATATTTTTATTGAAAGGCTGCACGTCTGAAGGTGGGCAGCCTTTTCCACTTACACTGAATGTCGTGGAGCACTAATGCCCGATCGTCAAAAACAAAACATACAGAGGAGTGATTTAGTGGGTTCCATTAGCGGGAGGACATTTTGACCATCTTCATGGGGAGTTCAGGGACAGACGGGAAGAAGATGGAGGGAGGACACGCGCGGTCAAAAAACAGATGTCACCAATATCTTAACATTTGTATAAACATGTTTCACCAAGCCTTTCTTTTTTATTTTATTTTAGGAGTTTCTGTGCAATGATCTTTTATGTAATCAAACACTTATAGGTCTTTATTTATATTTATTTTTTAAAAAATGTTTTATTTTTTTTATTTTTCAGTGGCGGTTTCACTGAACAAAAAAATGCAGCGACACATCATAATTGACAAAAAGAGGAGAAAAAGAAAAAGAAAAGAAAATACTTTTTTAGATTTATCATTTTAAATGTTACATTTTTCCAGTTTAATTCATCCGATAATTTTTAAAATTCAAGTTAAAATCTAACAAAAAGCTTTATCTGTAAAAGCTTTTCATGTTGCTTGTTTCAGTAGTGGCGTTTTGCTTTTATTTTATTGTCTTTTTTTGCACTTTTCCTCTCTTTTTCTTTTTCTTTTCTTTCACGTTTGTCTTAGTTACGGTCGGACACTGGACCATAACTACTTTTTTCGATAATTCTACTGTGGCTTTTGTTCACTTTGTCGTGAGTATCGGTGAGCCACAGCAAAACAATGACGGGGACCGTCGTCTACTCGCGTGCTCAGCTGATCGCGCTGTGCAGGCCGAAGCTTCTGCCTGGAGACAGACCTGTGATCCCGCTGGAGCTACGGAGAAGGGCTCGCGGTTGCAGATCGGGTGTCAAGCGGAGGGCTAAAACGAGGAGATACAAACCCTCGTACCGCCGATCATAACGGGAACGGAGGTCTTTGGCGAATAAGACGGATGAGCTCGGCGCTGGTAATGTCTGAGAGGATCTTCCTTGACAGCAGTCACTTGTGCTTCACTGAGACGTGGCTACGCGGACTATCCGGATCACAGCGCCTTTGCCCGGCTTCAGGACTGTTCGGCTGACAGAGACGCTACACAGAGCGGTAAGAAGAGGGGGCGGATCGCTGTTTATGTGAATGAACGGTGGTGCCACCCGGACCATGTGTGCGTGAAGGAGCGCTTCTGCAGCCCGAACATTGAACTGTTGGCCGGGGATGCGCCTGCACTATTTGCCGAGAGAGTTCACGTCCGCCATTGTGGTTGTCGTGTACGTGCCGCCATCAGCTGACGCTGAGGAAGCTGTGGACACCATCCACCCACTGTGTCTGCTCTGCTGAATCATCAGCCTGGAGCATTCATGGCTATCACTGGTGACTTTAACCACACCACATTGGAAAAAGCTCTGCCAACCTTCCATCAATACATAGACTGCCCAACAAGGAACAATAAAACTCTGGACTTGCTGTATGCTAATACTAAGGACGATACAGCGCCACTGCCCTTCCCCTCGGCAGGTCTGATCATGACCTGGTCCGCTGACACCCAGGTATGTTCCTCTGGTGAAGAGGCTGCGGTGACCACCAGGACTGTGAGGAGGTGGTCTCTGGAGGCTAACGACGCCTACAGGACTGCTTCGAGTCAACGGACTGGGATGTGTTGTGTGGACCGCACGGGAGGACATCAACAGTATGACCGACTGCATCACGGAATACATCAAGTTCTGTGAACACACCACCATCCCATCACGGACTGTGCGCTGCTTCCCCAACAACAAGCCCTGATCACCAGGGACCTGAAGGCGCTTTAACATGAAGAAAGCTGCTTTCAGGTCTGGAGACAGGGATGAGCTGAGGAAAGCCCAGCGCAACCTAAAGGTGAAGCTCAGGGAGGCAAGGACTTACAGGAGGAAGCTGGAGGCCAAACTCAGCTGAACAACACAAGGGAGGTGTGGTCTGGCATGAAGCAGATAACTGGCTTCAAGGTGGGAGGAGACAAGCCAGGGGCTCCTGGAGAGGGCCAACGAGCTGAACTGTTTTTTCAATAGGTTCAGTTCACAGCCCTCTCCTGTCTCCTCCACACATCACACCTCCCAAACACCTCCCCCTCTGTCCCCCCTGCTGAGCTGCACATCCACCGAGCCCTCAATAACAATGGCCTCCACCCTCCCCTCTCTCTGTGACGACTGACCAGGTGAGAAGACAGCTGGAGAAACTACACCAGCGCAGAGCTGAAGGTCCTGATGGCATCAGCCCCAGGGTCCTAAAGACCTGCGCCACCCAGCTGTCTGGTGTCCTGCAGCGCCTCTTCAACCTCAGCCTGAGGCTGGGGGAAGTCCCGGTGCTGTGGAAGACGTCGTGCCTGGTCCCTGTCCCCAAGAAGTCAGCACCATCTGGCCTCAACGACTACCGACCGGTCGCCCTCACCTCCCATGTGATGAAGGTGCTGGAGAGGCTGGTCTTGGCCCACCTCCGGCCGCAGGTGAAATCGTCGCTGGACCCTCTGCAATTTGCTTACCAGCCTCATGTGGGAGTGGACGACGCCATCATCTACCATCTACCTGCTGCAACGAGCTCAGTCGCACCTGGATGGAACCGGTGTCTCTGTGAGAGTCACTTTCTTTGACTTCTCCAGTGCATTTAACACCATCCAGCCACTGCTGCTGAGTGAGAAGCTGCGGGTGGCCGGTGTGGACGCGCCCACCATCTCCTGGATCACTGACTACCTCACAGGCAGACCACAGTTTGTCAGAATGGGCGTGCTGTCTGGAACGGTGGTCAGTGATGTTGAGCCCCACAGGAACTGTTCTGTCTCCTTCCTCTTCACCCTGTACACCAGTGACTTCCAGTACAACACGGAGTCATGCCATCTGCAGAAGTACTCTGATGATTCTGCAGTGGTCGGGTGTATTAGCGATTCTTTTCCTCTTGAGAGTCGGCCTTCAATCGCCACTCAGCCTGAAGACTCCATCCCAGAGCTCACTTCTCTTCTCCACGGCCTCGCTTTTCAATTCGCAGAAAATATTTTTATTTTTTATTTTTTTAAACGCTATTGAAAGGCTGCACGTCTGAAGGTGGGCAGCCTTTTCCACTTACACTGAATGTCGTGGAGCACTAATGCCCGATCGTCAAAAACAAAACATACAGAGGAGTGATTTAGTGGGTTCCATTAGCGGGAGGACATTTTGACCATCTTCATGGGGAGTTCAGGGACAGACGGGAAGAAGATGGAGGGAGGACACGCGCGGTCAAAAAACAGATGTCACCAATATCTTCACATTTGTATGAACATGTTTCACCAAGCCTTTATTTTTATTTATTTTTATTTTAGGAGTTTCTGTGCAATGATCTTTTAATCAAACACTTATAGGTCTTTATTTATATTTCTTTTTTAAAGTTTTATTTTTTTTATTTTTTCAGTGGCGGTTTCACTGAACAAAAAAAATGCAGCGACACATCATAATTGACAAAAAGAGGAGAAAAAGAAAAAGAAAAGAAAATACTTTTCATTTTTTATATTTATCATTTTAAATGTTACATTTTTCCAGTTTAATTCATCCGTTAATTTTTTTAATTCAAGTTAAAATCTAACAAAACGCTTTCTCTGTAAAAGCTTTTCATGTGGTTAGTTGTAAATGTTGGATCTGTATTAAATGTGTGTTCAATAAAGATAAGTACACCGTTGTCGACACGACCTGGACTTCAACTTTACATTAGATGTTTGTATCCAAATCACAATCACGTTTCATCCCGACGCCGTCGACGCAGCTACAGGGAGCAGCTCAGGGTGAAGTGTCTTGCTCAAGGGCACATCGACTAGGGCGGGGGATTGAACCGCCGACCCTCTGATTGAAAGACGGATCCGCTACCCGCCGACCCGCAGTCGCCCCGACTCGACTTCCCTTCATCAGGTCGGCGGAAACACCCACACGCGTGCCGACGTTGTTCCACATGTGTGTGTGACCAATGAGTAGGCAACTGTTGTAATGTAAAAGGTCATCAAAGGTCATCAAAGGTCATCGTGGCATTGAACAGGCGAGTGACCGCGGGGCTGATGAGGCAACGGGAAACGAGCTCGCGATGGAGCCACAAGAGCAGGTATTTATACCGCTGGAGTTAATGGGGGTAACGCGGGGCAGGTGTGTGTGTGGGCGGGGGGGGGGGGGGAGGGAGGAGGAAGAGAGGCGGGAACAGACCGAGAGGGCATCTGGAGGACAGGTGGGAGAGGCACGCCCGGCTCGCCCGAACATGGGAGTCACGTTGATATGCTGGGAAAGGGAAGAGGTGATCGTTGTCTGGAATACGTAAGAGGTACTCAATAAACCCAAAGAACCTGAACCGGGTCACAACGGCTCCGGGGACCCGCCAACGGAGACCGATGGGAATACAAATGAAGCGCCGACTGATGACCTCATTTACACATTAACTATGTAGAGAGTTTATTTAGGATTAATTTAATGTTATCTTCATTGAAAAAAACAGTGCTTTATTTTGAAAAATAAAGACTTTTCTAAGTGACCCCAATCTTCCTGTTTCCTGTCGCAAACTCATAACATACACCACCGTTCAAAAGATTGGGGTCACTTAGAAAAGTCTTTATTTTTCAAAATAAAGCACTGTTTTTTTCAATGAAGATAACATTAAATTAATCCTAAATAAACTCTCTACATAGTTAATGTGTAGATGACTATTCTCTGGTGTTTAATGAAGTCTCTACAGAGGTGTGTAGAGGCCCATCTCCAGTGTTCTCATGGTACATTGTGTTATCGCCTTAGAAGACTAGCGGAGGGGGAGAAAACCCTAGAAAACTATTTGTACGTGAGCGCAGCTGAAAACAGTTGTGCTGGTGAGAGAAGCTCTAAAACTGGCCTTCCTTTGAGCCACAAGTTTGAAGAACAACTTTAATACTTCAAATAAAGATAACTATGTCTTGACTATATTTTATATTCATTTGATAAATAAAAGTGTGAGTTTACATGGAAAACACAAAGTTGTCTGCGTGACCCCAAACTTTTGAACCTTAGTATACATATATACCTTAGTGTATATATATAAAATCTCTCGAGCGAGACAGGAATGTAAAGTCTAGTCCACGGGGTGAAGACCTGTTCATCAGTTTGAATAATGTTAACTCAACAATGAAGCTTTTAAAAGACACTTTAGTGACGATTGCCAGGGACACATAATCGTCTCATTCTGATGCTTCTGACTGTTTGGAGCAGCGACTAAAGGAACCACGTGTGTCCTGCCCTGCTATTTCAAAGTAAAGGAATATCATATCCTGTTCCTTTCACTGGGTTCTGTCTATGGAGCAAATCACCCTCCAAGTCCATCGGATCAACGGTCCGGTGGAAACGCAGCGCACACGGCTTTACGTCTACAACCGTGAATGTGGGAAGTACCCAGAGGACCCATAATCCATTCACAGGAGAGCTGCAACCGGAACACACACACACACACACACACATAATGTAACCGCATCAGTGCCGGCCGGCGTCCCACCGTCACTGCAGGCGGCTGCTGCAGCACCGCGGCTGATTAAAAGCTACAGAACCGGTTCTGGAGGCGGAACTCAGAGCGAGGCCACTGAGCTGCAGGAGTATCAGGCTGCTAATTACTGAGGCAGTTACACACACACACACACACACACACACACACACACACATAGACACACTCACAGGCATCTGACATCTGTAGGCAACTGGTGCCACCGCAGCTAGCAGCTAATTGGATCATTGTCTGGAAAGGAGAGAGGAGGAGCGAGGGATGAGGGATGGGGTGAAATGAAAGAAAAGAAAGCAGACAAACAGGGGAGAGAAAACAAGAGATTAATGAGACTAACAGCTCTCAGAAGACCGCTGGGCGAGGCGAGGCTCTCCGGGGATGAGCCGGCTGCAGATTCATCTGTTTCCCACCAATTCTGCAAGAAATACAACACAACTCACAGATTACAATTATTCTATGTGCTCTTTTCTAGACGGATTTCCGACTGAATATTTTTTTATTCTCAGTGAAATATATCAGTTTTATGCACCTTGAAAGCGTTGATGTCGGTCCACGTCCGCCGGGTGTGTAGACACGTTGTCACCTCAAGAGGTGGTGAGAGATATTTATTCTGTGGAGGGACTGAAAGAGGAGCTCGTTTCCTGGAAGTCAGCTGACCTTTTTTTTTTTTTTTTTTAAAGGCCCCATGTGTTGATCTTTATTGTTGCTGGATAAACTGTGTGTGTGTGTGTGTGTGTGTGTGTTTTTACTGGAAGTGGGAGTCAGGGGAAGAATGACTCATATGGATAGTCTAGTGAGACAATGAGGGCCGCTGGAGGATATCACTCTGCATGTGTGTGTGTGTGTGTGTGTGTGTGTGTGTGTGTGTGTGTGTGTGGGTTACAGTGCTGATTGAGGGAACGTCACAGAGCAATGAGAAGGAACCGGGCCAACTGCCACCAGAGCGCTGGTGGTCAACTTTGGATGGACTGTCACAGCGGCTCCCCCCCCCCCCCCCGTGTGGACGACCTCGGCGTGCGAGCGCGTGCGAGTGTGTGTGTGTGTGTGTTCGCTGGCCTGTATTTGACATCAGTCGAGCCGTAGGGCCAGATGGTCTCCTTTTCCTTCTTCCTCTCCAACACTGAGCTGCTGCGAGACGCACCAGGTGCAGAAAACGGAAACATTATTTTATTTTTTGCGCCATGGACCGATTTCACGTAAGACGATATTTTGACGGATTGGCCTTCGCGTTGATAAATATGACGTAATAAATATGACGTAATAAATATGACGTAACAAGTAATATAAAGTACATCAAAATACACACGGACCGTTACCATGGGACCCACGGACCAGTACCAAGGGACCAACGGACCAGTACCAAGGGAACAACGGACCGTTACCAAGGGCCCCACGGCCCTCAGCGATGTACCCCAGAGAATGGAGCCCTGATCCAGGCGGACTCCCCTCCTCTCCATCTCCGTCGCTCGCCGTGTGGCGACGCGTCACAGCGTGACATCGAATACCAAAAGATCTGCATCATTAATCGTTGAGCTGAGAAATTACTCATATCAACCAAATCTTGTCAATGAAGTCTCCCCGAAAAGGAAACCCGTTGTGTACGCTGCATATTAAAAGCCTCAGGGAGCGATCAAATGACACGGTGCTGACAGCGCGACTCGGCTCTCAACTGAGACCGTGGGGAAAGAAGACAACGCTTTTATTAAAAAGTAAATAAATATACTTTTCAGAATCAACAATCCAGAGCGGCTCGGCGAGGACAGGTTCTCATTGTCCTCCTTCAGCGGCCCCCAGGGGTTTGACCCCCTTTAAAGAAGATGCTTTGATGTTTGATGATTACAGACTGCCACAAAGAGATGGAGGCTCTCAGGTCCGAGCACCATCACAGGCCTACGTCCATGTCCACGGCCTTCTGATTAAAGGATGTATGTGTTTTCCGTGATGGCCCGGGTCTGGTTTTGTTGTTTCAACCAGTACTCTCATGGTTTATTATGAAAAACGTAAAGATCAGAGTAGACTGAGACCCTCAGGCTGAAACCCGGACCTCAGGCCGGGTTTCAGGGCACCGGCGAACGAGATTGTCATGGCGACCGAGCTCCCCCAGCTGGACGTCAGAGATTCGATTCATTTACTCGTTGACTCTCTATTTCCACATCAAGTCGAGCCCAAATGTGCAGGCTGGGGTCATCGGTGCCACCCGGACCGAAACGCAACGCACATGTCGGTGCTTCCTTTCGGTGCCTGAGCCGATTGAAATTGAAAAAAACATATTATTTTGAACTTCTCTGGTGACTCCGCCCTGTCAGCAGGTTACGAAAGCCGACCATTTAACTTTGAGAGCGGACCAGGCTGGACGCGATGGGGAGACGGTCCCCTTGAACACGTGGAGACCGATGATGACGAGCAGCCTGAACTCAGAGTAGTTCCCGTAACGTGGATTACAAGTCTTGCATTCATAAAAGTAGGTCAACAAATAAATTAGCCATTATAACCATGTTTAAGATAGCTCGTAGCTCACGCTAGCTCGTAGCTCGCGCTATCTCGTAGCTCACGCTATCTCGTAGCACACGCTAGCTCGTAGCTCACGCTAGCTCGTAGCTCACGCTAGCTCGTAGCTCACGCTAGCTCGTGCTATCTCGTAGCTCACGCTATCTCGTAGCTCACGCTAGCTCCTAGCTCGCGCTAGCTCGTAGCTCACGCTAGCTCGTAGCTCACGCTATCTCGTAGCTCACGCTATCTCGTAGCCGCTATCTCGTGCTATCTCGTAGCTCACGCTAGCTCGTGCTATCTCGTAGCTCATGCTATCTCGTAGCTCACGCTAGCTCGTAGCTCGCGCTAGCTACGAGCTAGCGGGAATATAGCCGAAGAGGTTTTTAATGTCGTCGTTTTGTGCTTATTTTTTTTACGGTATCGGTTCAGGTACCGTCTCGGCACCGGTATCATTTTAAAAGTACCGGTTTAGCACCGGTATTGGAAAAAACCCAAACGATACCCATCCCGAGTCTCAACGGGGAGTGAAATGCCCAAACGGCTCTCATGTTATAAGGTACACGCCAACATCTAAAAAAAGCATATTTTCTCCTCGCCATTTATGGATGGAGATTGATTTGGGTGTGAGTTACCTGCAGCGGACAGATGTCGGCCTTCTCTCCACGAATGGAGCTTCATGACTCCATTATCATGCCGCTCGAATAACAAAAGAATACATTTAAAGAAAGTGTACCGATCTACAACCACAAAACCGGGTCACCGCGCAGAAGGGAAGCGTGCATCCACAGAAAATAGTTCCAACATGAAAACTGATTCAATTCAATTCAGATTATTTGTATAGCCCATTTTCACAAATTACTAATTTGAGTGGTTTACAATCTGTACACATAGACATCCCTGACCTTTGACCTCTCATCGGATCAGGAACAACTCCCTAACAACCCTTCACAGGAGGCCATAGATGCAGAAAAACACCGTAGCTACGAGATGAGATCACGTGACAGCTCCACTCAGCGCTGCGCGGTCTGAAGGCGGCTGATCGTTTTCCTGGATAGAAAATAATAACTCCCTGGTTGAAAAAAAGAAGAAAGAAGCTCAGATTAAATTTAGATTCATGATGCTTGCCTGCAGACGGAATTTCACATTTTGTGCATGTTCAAGCAGACTAGCTGCGCATCACCGAAACTCTCTCTAGGTTACCAGAAATGTGAAGCAATTATCTGGAAGTGTGCCGATTAAACGGCGTCTCCGTTCCCCCGACGGCACGAGTGGAAAATAACACCAACGACGCGGGAATCAGACGCGATGGACCGCCGGGGACATCGGCGATCGGACGATGTGTCACGGTTTGAAACCCGATGCGCACTCTGCAATACGCCGGATATTTGGGCCGCGTGTGAGAGATGCGCAGTGGCAGGGGGGGGGGGCGACTCGGTGGTTCTACTACGGCGTGTGTGTGTGTGTGTGTGTGTGTGTGTCTGTGTGTGTGTGTGTGTGTGTGGATGCTGGAGTTGATCATCTGCAGGCGCTGCAGCGAAACTCAACACTTCTGCACAGTATGGAGACAGAGAGAGAGAGAGAGGAACAGAGAGGAGAGAGAGAGACAGAGAGAGAGAGAGAGACAGAGAGGAGAGAGAGAGAGACAGAGAGAGAGAGAGGAAAAGAGAGAGAGAGAAAGAGAGAGAGAGAGAGAGAGAGAGAGAGAGGGAAAGAGAGAGAGAGAGAGGGGGAAAGAAAGAGAGAGAGGAAGAGAGAGAGAGAAGAGAGAGACAGAGAGAGAGAGAGAGAGAGAGAGAGAGGAAGAGAGAGAGAGGAAAAGAGAGAGAGAGGAGAGAGAGAGAGAAAGAGAGAGAGAGAGGAAAAGAGAGAGAGGAACAGAGAGAGAGAGAAAGAAAGAGAGAGAGGAAGACTGAGAGAGGAACAGAGAGAGAGAGGAAAAGAGAGAGAGAAAGAGAGAGAGAGAGGAAGACTGAGAGAGAGACAGAGAGAGAGAGATAGGAAGAGAGAGAGAGAGAGAGGAAAAGAGAGAGAGGAACAGAGAGAGAGGAAAAGAAAGAGAGAGAGAGACAGAGACAGAGAGAGAGAGTCCAGAGCAAAAAGTAAAAGAGCAGGATGGAGGCCTTTTTATTTATTTGTATTCCAGTAAACAAGAGGAGAAAAAAATAGAGGCTGCTGTTAAAGATAATGCCCCCCCCCCCACCCCCTCCTCCTCCTCCTCCTCCTCCTTTCTCCCCGCTCTCGATCTGCGCAGGCACTGAATAATTTAATGCTTTACTGTACAGCCGGCGATAAAGTCCACCAACGCGGTAAGAAGCCGGGCCTGAGACGGAGGTGGAGAACATCGCCGCTCGACATCCGACTCTCTGCGATGAGCGAGGCCGTGTTCGCACAACGAGGACGACTCACCGGATCACTGCTGCGGAGCACGAAGTAACGGCCCGATCACAGCTCAATAACCCGCCCTCGTCCGGGGGAGGCCGGGCGCTTCAGTTTGACTTGAGTAAAGTGTGTGTGTGTGTGTGTGAAACTTGTCAGTGCCACCTTGCCTTTGCATCTCTAGTTTTAACAATCATTTTATCGGGCTAATTGTGGTGTTGTGACCTATCGGAAGAAAACAAAAATTCTTTTGATTTGTTGAGATTGAAGTATCGGAAAAGTCTCTGAATGCAAAACAAAGGCCTGGGAGGAGTTTAATGACTCAGGATGTAAAAAGGTCACGCAATTTACAAACTGTACTGTATATCACGACGATCATAAACTTTGTACGTTCAAAAGGTCTTCGGCTCGTTCTCCTAGAGTCAGCGTTCGCCTGGGAAGATGAACGTATAAGGGCGTAATGCAAAGAGGGGGGGGGGGGGGGGGCGTCGACAAAAACCTGATTGAGTGGCAGCCTCTAATGCAATCGAATAACTGGCTTAGTCGGACTGAAATCGAATTATCCGTTTCATGTAAACACCTTTGTTCGACTATGTGCGGTCCGACTACGATCCGATTAACACCCCTGGATAGCTCGGTCCGATCCAGTTGATAATTCGACTCGAAGTCGAAAGAGACGATAAATAAATTCTCCAGCATTCCTTGTGCGCTCTTCTCCGCCGCCCTCTCCAGCCGGCCATTGACCACGATCGCATTCTCTGTACTCCTCGTATTCACCATGGAGAAGAGAGAGGGTCTTCTCTCCTCTCTCTGTTAGGCCGCCATCTTTCGAAATGTTTGTTGGTTGGGTGAAGAGGTCAAGCGGAAATGGAAAGATAGCATAGTCCGACTAAAGCAAGATTCAAATTATACCATCATGTAAACGCACTGAGTGTGGAAGTTTCAAGTGAGACTGAAGGCGTGGAGGAGCACACACACACACACACACATGTTTATAGGAAGTGGACGTCGGTGTTTTTGCGGACCGACGCTTTGACGCCTGGATTTCATCTCGGATTTTTACAAACCAATATAAGTTCCGCATTGGAGTGCGGAGGAGAGAAGAGAGATACGGCTCCATCGGCAGCGACCTGTCAATCGCAGTAGCCCCGCCCCTAAAGCCTCCTCCGCCTTACCGTCTATTTGGAGCATAATTTATGAAATGAACATCACGCTGTATTCAAGAAGACTGGAGAAATAGAGATTGAGCGAGAGAGCGAGAGAGAGAGCGAGAGAGGGCGAGAGAGCGAGAGAGAGTAAGAGAGCAAGAGAGCGAGAGAGAGCGAGAGAGAGAGAGAGCGAGAGAGGCGAGAGCGAGAGGCGAGAGAGCAAGAGGCGGAGAGAGGCAGAGAGCGAGAGAGAGAGGAGAGGCGAGAGAGAGCGAGAGACGAGAGACGAGAGGCGAGAGGCGAGAGGCGAGAGACGAGAGACGAGAGACGAGAGGCGAGAGGCGAGAGACGAGAGACGAGAGGCGAGAGGCGAGAGGCGAGAGGCGAGAGAGAGGCGAGAGAGAGGCGAGGCGAGGAGAGAGAGAGCGAGAGAGAGAGAGAGCGAGAGAGCGAGAGAGCGAGAGAGAGAGACAGCGAGAGAGCGAGAGAGCGAGAGAGAGAGAGAGCGAGAGAGCAAGAGAGAGCGAGAGCGAGAGAGAGAGAGAGCGAGAGAGAGAGAGCGAGAGAGAGAGAGAGCGAGAGAGCAAGAGAGAGAGAGCAAGAGAGAGAGAGAGTTACGGAGGTGGAGTGAGCTGTCAGAGACTGACAGACAGAGATTAGCGCCTCGTGGTTGTTTGACCTCTGTGTCTGTAAGCAGCAGATAAGCTAAAGACTCGATTGTCCGCGGACTCTCGGCGTAATGAGGTCATCTCTCCAACACGTAAAGGCCGACGCTACGGGAGTCCGGGCTCTTGACCTCTGACCTCTTCAGACTTAAGCTGCTCTCGGCTCTTTGAGAAGTTCTCGTGCAAAGGAAGAACACAAAACAATCTAAATTGAGTTGTTTTGGTGACAAACTGGAACAGTTTTTGTTTTGTTTTGTTTTGTTGCAGGTCTGAAACTAAACTTTTGCCGAGCAGACGCTCTCCGCACTGAGCGCATCGTCTTTGGAACGAGTCAGAACTAATCCGGGTTCGAGTTCGGTCACGAGCGCCAAGACAAACGTCTCCGGCGGCTGAATATTTAGGATTAATAATCTCCGGGCTGCAGGAGCACGCGAGATATGTCTTCACGTCTTCGTGGTGAAGTCGTGTCGAGCCGTTCCACTTTGGACACTGGACAAAACTTTTAAATACCCGCAAAACAAAACGTTGATCTTCTTTTATTTTGTTAAACGCATTCGTTCTATTCGGTTTCTCGCGAGTTCACGGATTAGCTATTATTCAAGAACTTTTTTGTCGTGGCAAAAGTTGAGGACACAGAAAGTAAAATATCATCCAAATGTTGAACCATTTCTGGCATACAGAAAAAAAGCTTTGTGGTGTGTAAATAATGATTCAGTCCAGATGGCCGACTGTTTACTAAATGATCTGCTGTTGAGGGATCAATATTTAACATCCTTGTGTGTGTGTGTGTGTGTACTTCCCGCACTAAATGCACCTAAACTGACGACAATAATTAGGGAATAAGCAATTCTTCCAAGAGTTGTGCTGACCCCGGCCTCAGTCTCAGACCTCAGGCACACTCATGCCCGTATCCTCTGAATGACATATTAAGGAAATACTTAATTTGCCGCACAATCTTTCCCCCTCCTTCAAAGTGACTATAAATTATATTCTGACATTTACATTGTGAGAATAAATGTGTCAGCGGGTTGCAGCCTCGCCCGACTTCACAGAGATGTACAGTGAGTTAAAGCGTATTGTCGATTGCGTGACTCGTGTACAGAGTGATTCGGTGGGTTACTTACGGATTACGGCGACTTATTTTCCGTGGGTCGAGCCGCAATCGCTGGAAGAGGAGCGGCCTGCGTGAGGATGAAGCTGTTCATAGAGCACGACCTTCAGGATGCCCGGAGAGGGTTAAAGGTCAACCCGCCACGGACTCACGCCATCCCGTGGGAGCGGCCGTATCACGTCGTCCGAAGCCCCTCCCCTCACTGCTCTCGTGGTAGCGGGCCGCTATTTGTATCCCAAACATAACGGAGAACATAACGCAGGATCACTGCAGCGGTTAGACGGAGCACAACCTCCGTGACACGTCTTTGAAGCAGCATCGTATATGTGTGTGTGTGTGTGTGTGTGTGTGTGGGGGGGCAGTTTATTCCTGTCGTTTAAGGAAAGCTGATTGAGTCGTTCCTGTCAACACTAATGCTGCTGAACAAGATCACACCAGGATCACTCGCCTTCCCTCTCATTCCTTCTCTTTCCTTCTCCTTCGCTCTCTTTCCTTCTCTTTCCTACTATTTCCTTCTCTTTCCTTCACCTTCCTTTTCTTTCCTTCTCCTTCCTTATCGTTCCTTCTCCTTTCCTCCTTCTCCTTCCTTCTTTTTCCTTCTCCTTTCCTCCTTCACCTTCCTTTCCTTCTCCTTCCTTCTATTTCCTACTCTTTCCTTCTTCTTCCTTCTCTTTACTTCTCCTTTCCTCCTTCCTTCTCTTTCCTTCTCCTTTCCTCCTTCTCCTTCCTTCTCTTTCCTTCTCCTTCCTTTTCTTTCATTCTCCTTCCTTTTAGTTCATTCTCCTTCCTTCTTCTTCCTTCTCCTTCTCTTTCCTTCTCCTTCGCTCTCTTTCCTTCTCCTTCCTTCTCTTTCCTTCTCATTCCTTCTCTTTCCTACTATTTCCTTCTCTTTCCTTCACCTTCCTTTTCTTTCCTTCTCCTTCCTTATCTTTCCTTCTCCTTCGCTCTCTTTCCTTCTCATTCCTTCTCTTTCCTTCTCTTTCCTTCTTCTTCGCTCTCTTTCCTTCTCCTTCCTTCTCTTTCCTACTATTTCCTTCTCTTTCCTTCACCTTCCTTTTCTTTCCTTCTCCTTCCTTATCGTTCCTTCTCCTTTCCTCCTTCTCCTTCCTTCTCCTTTCGGCCTTCACCTTCCTTTTCTTTCCTTCTCCTTCCTTCTATTTCCTACTTCTTCCTTCTCGCTCCTTCTCCTTTCCTCCTTCCTTCTCTTTCCGTCTCCTTTCCTCCTCCTTCTCCTTCCTTCTCTTCCCTTTTCTTTCCTTCTCTTTCCTTCTCCTTCCTTCTCTTTCATTCTCTTTCCTTCCCCTTCCTTTTCTTTCATTCTCCTTCCTTTTAGTTCGTTCTCCTTCCTTCTTCTTCCTTCTCCTTCTTTTTCCTTCTCCTTCCTTCTAGTTCCTTTTCATACCTTCTCTTTCTGTGTCCTTCCTTCTATTTCCTTCTCCTTCATTCTCTTTCATTCTCCTTTCTTCTTCTTCTTTTGACAAGAACTGAACTTCATAATGCCCACACTGGTCCTCACTGGGAATTCCCATTTTCCAGCCAACACAGGCCAGTTCTGAGGAATGATAATAATCTTCTGAGTCGGTGAAAAATGTCTTCATCCTCTCGAGCTCGTGGAGAGCAAAGACCACCCGGGATAACATGTTTTAAATCTCAGTCATGAATACCAACCATGTCGGTCCAGAGAGACTCGATCACACCTTCTCTTTCCATCTTCTTCCTTCTCTTTCCTTCTCCTTCCTTCTCCTTCCTTTTCTTTCCTTCCTTCTCTTTCCTACCATTTCCGTCTCCTTCCTTCTCATTCCTTCTCCTTCCTTCCTTCTCTTTCCTACCATTTCCTTCTCCTTCCTTCTCTTTCATTCTCTTTCCTTCTCATTTCTTATCTTTCCTTCCTTCTCTTTCCTTCTCCTTCCTTTTCTTTCCTTCTCCTTACTTCCCCTTCCTTTTCTTTCATTCTCCTTCCTTCTAGTTTCTTCTCCTACCTTCTCTTCCCTTCTCTTTCATTCTCTTTCCTTCCCCCTTCCTTTTATTTCCTTCTCCTTTCTTCTCTTTCCTTCTCCTTCCTTCTCTTTCCTTCTCTTTTCTTCTCTTTCCTTCCCCTTCCTTTTCTTTCATTCTCCTTCCTTCTCCTTCCTTCTCCTTCTTTCTCTTTCCTTCTTTCTCCTTCCTTCTAGTTCCTCCTCCTTCCTTCTTCTTCCTTCTCTCTCCTACTCTTTCCTTCTCCTTCCTTTTATTTCCTTCTCCTTCCTACTCTTTCCTTCTCTTTCATTCTCTTTCCTTCCCCTTCCTTTTAGTTCATTCTCCTTCCTTCTTCTTCCTTCTCTATCTTTCCCTTTCCTTCTTTTCCCATCTCCTTCCTTCTCCTTCCTTGTCTTCATCCTCTCGAGCTCGTCGAGAGCAAAGACCACCCGGGCCCCGCCAGCAGATAACATGGTTTAAATCTCGGTTATGAATACCAACCCTGTCGGTCCAGAGAGACTCGATCACAACGCGGTCCCCTTTAATCAGTTAATTAGCCATTTCTATGTAAGAGGACCAACTGGCAGAGCAGATATAGTGTACACCAGCTCCCTTACATCTGCTTAATTGATCCCCAATTAGCCATTAATTATTTGATTACCTCATTTAGTCCGCGTGTCATTGGTTTGTATGTCAGCTCAGTCGGTGACAAGTGCGCTCTAATTAAAGAGCAGGACACTCTATCTGCCTCGAAGAAGCCATTTGCAGGCAGGGGGAGAGCTATAGATATTCATGAGATTGTTTTAATTTGTAATAAAGAGCAGAATCACCAGCGGCGTGGAGGATACGGGCCTCGCCGTTTGCGGTAATGCGACGCCGCTCCTCCGTCCGGCCGCCCTCTTGCCGGCGGCCGGACGGGGCGCGTCCATCTGCCGCGAACTGTCGATCGCAACGGAGTAATGTGCCGCCGCGGCTCTCGTGATTACGGTCGTCCGGGTGACCGTCCAGGGGGCGATTTCATTCGCTCCTCAGGAGGTCGCGTCCGGGCCCGACCGGATTCAAAGCGACGGCGCGAGGCGGGAGTGAAGCGGAACGCGGTACGCGTCGAGCGGGTGGAATCTTCTATTCAGCAGCACGGTTTGTTTGTTGCACAGATTTAGGATAAATAATCTGGAGAATTTGACGGTTTGGACAGAAATTTTACTCCAAAATCGTACAATTTGCAGACGGTTTAACGGACAAATTAATGAAAACACTTTGCATTCTCTCCACCCTCGATAGTTCGGTTCAAGTGTGTCGTCTCCAGACCTGCTTCCATTCGTCAAACAACAGAGTTATCCACTTTTTAATAAGTTTTTATTTTTATTTTGACACCTCCTGGTTCAAGCTTCTCCATTCTGAGGATTTGCTGTTTTTGCTGTTGTTGTCTTATGCGTTCATAAATTGAATATCTATCGATTTTAAACTGTTGGTGTAACAGTTTAGCTCCACATCTTCCTTTTTATGAGTTGTTTTCATCCTGTTTTATTAACTATCATGTCATTCTAGATCCTGCTTCCCATCTCGTTAGTCCAACTACCTTCACCTGTTCTCTCGCCTGCCTCTGATCACTCCCTCGTTAGTCCCTCATTACCTTCACCTGGTCCTCATGCCCGTCTCACCTGTTGCCCATTCCCTCGTTAGTCCGTCTACTCAGGCCCCCTCACTTGCTCTTGACCTCTGCCAGATTTTCTTACGTTTCCAGCCCAAGTCCTCGTGCGTTACTTGATGAATCAATATATTTCTTAGTGTTATGTTCTGGATTATTTTCTGAGTAAAGATAATTATTTGCAGTGCTGTCTCCGGAGTCGTGCATTTGGGTCCACCCATGACAGTTAGTAAGTAATTTGAAGATGCATGTGGGCTATGACGTCATAAATGAACATGTATTTTTCCAATAAGAGAAACTTTTTACCCACTTCATCGTTTGAACCCGTCGTGTGAACTACAGATTTTCTCCTGGAAGAAAACCACTTTTCACAAAGCTAGTTTGTAAATGTCAGATTTTTGCGTCATATTTTCTCCCCCTTCATGGGCCACATGATTAATCAAGATGTAATCATTAGGTGAAACCTAAGCAATTAATTGTGTCTTTTGTCCTATAATGGCCTATTATGGGGGAAAGGGAGACAGGGAGGGGTTTAGTATTCTCAGAAATTTTGATTTAAATTTAGACATTTATGAGAACAATGCTAAAACAAATGTAAGAACTTGAGATAATAAAGTCATACTAGAGACACACACAAGAGCCATGACCAGATTCTACCATTTATTACACATATTACATTCTTAAATAAAAATGCTCCACTTAACAGTTCTTGCATAGATATCTTACAATACCAATTTAGAAAAAGAATTATGAAACAGACCAGTAACAAAAATAAATTTTCTTCTTCCTTAATAAAGAACATTACCATACTAACATTGTATAATACAAATAATATTTTAAACACTTTGTACAGCAAAAAATGGTAAGAGAACTTAAGATAAAAAATAAATAATTAAAAAGTCAACAGAGGCGACGGTAAAAGAGGAGAGGAAGGCGGGTGTGGAGTGACGGCTTATGGATCCAAGGTTGATATGAAAGGTATCGGAGTAACAGAGCCACTGCAGGACGGGCGAGTCGTGATGGTAAAAACACACCTGCTTCTCTTCTCTTATCACAGGAAGCATATAGGATCCCTTCACAGTTATGGTTTGACATAACTATGATGACATACGAGGGTGCTAAAACACAGCTTTCACTCCCCTCCAATGTGCGGCCTAAGGATTGGCGCCAAAATCATTTGCTAAGTTTTTGTCTGTGAGCCTGACTCATTCCTTCTGATTTAAAACTTTGCTTCACACCAGATGCATTGGAGAATGCATTGAATCAATCTTTACAGCAACGTCCATTTGGGAAAGCAAGATGAGCATCGTGCTCATTTATAAAACCTTGAGTTTAACCAAAATCATCTGAAGCTTTCGTTAGGCGTGTAAACCCGAGGACGTATAAAGGCGTCTTGTGTGTTCTTCGTGTCCTAGATCTCTGAGAAGCAGCTGGTGAGCAGCAACATGTCAGAACCAACAGGAAGGACATATAGGAAGTTATTTGGATTCCCAGTCACGAACAAGAACTTAGTTTGAACCGTTTCCTGTCGGCAAGTTTTTGAAACCAATCCTTTTTGCACATACGTGGAGTTTGCCCTCTCTAAGAAGCAGTTCCCAAGCATGAAGAACCCTCGGCGCTATGATCTAACTGAGCAGATGAACTGATGGAAAAGCACCCACAAGGAGGGGTCGACTGGACTTGAACTATCCCCACTGACCGGCTATTGAGCTGGAAATGTGGAAAAGTTATTGCAGACTGGCCAAATAACTGCTCCGAGATCCCGAGCAGCATTTAGCTCTCGAGAAAACTCCCCAAGTACAGCCGGATACCTGAACACTTTCAGGCCCCAGACGGCTCAGACTGCTCGTGGTTTTGGTGGGGAGGGTTTTGAGTTGGGTGGAGGTGAAATATACAGACACGAGGAGACGGGTAAAGATCTGTGAATCCCTTATATACTGACACATCAAGCATGGACAAACACAGTAGTTACAGACAGAGTCACTCCGGGATGCCACTGATACCAAGAAAGTTTCGACCAAGTCACAGCATGACTAAATGTCCGCAAAGTACGACACACTCCTCTAGAACCGCGGAGAGGAAAAAAGGCATTTCACCGGAAGCCAAAGCGCCACTCTGATCCGTCTCGAGTGGACCCGTGGTATATGGTTCGTGGTGGCAAAGTGCATCCGGGACATGGAAGGAAATGTTAAGTGGATATTTGACAGAGTGCTCCAACAGACTAAGCTAGCAGTGCGTGCACATGGAAGGAGTGCGATAGCTAAGTATGATCATGTAGTGCAATGTTTTGCGTGAACTAAAGGTCTACAGAAGCGCTGAAACGTCTTGAGCCGGTGCCGCCGCTATTTACAAAAGCCTCCTTCTTCAGGGTGATATGATAGCGAACTGTGGAGACTGAAGCCTGAAAAGGACTGAGTCCGGACAACTGGCTGCGGCCAAAGGCTGTTTTCACACTGAGTTCGGGGGTTCGGGGTCCGAATTCCGTGAGGATACCAGGGATAACATTGTCGTGACATGCGGACAAGTTTTGTCTCGTGGGGTACGATCTACTTTCTGACCGAACTGCGCAACAGTTTGTCAATAGTTCACCTTTCGGGAGACCCATTTCCCCATTCAGACCAACCTGCCAGTGTGAAAGCGCCCTCAGTTAATCTCAAAGGATTGAACTTCTCCTCTGGGTGGAGTTACCGCTATCTGTTTGGGAATGGTCTCCAGCCCGCATGCGATTTTGAAATCGGACATCAACTATTCTCAGAAGCTCACTCCAAGTAAAGCTTCTTCGCTCTTGCCGATAAGACCACGAGAACATTATTTTACATTTGTGAACAATGAGTTCGGCTCCAGCTGACGAGAGACCGAGAACGTTCACGAAGCATAAAGAGTCGGAGCGTACCGGTAATTAAGATTTAATGGGACGACCATGTAAGAAAAACTATCCCTCTCTTTCCACCTCCCATCCAACGCTCCTCTTCCGCCCTCTCGGCTCTTTCCTCTACATCTACTACATTCACAGCAGTTAACTTGCAAATATGCATATCTTTGGGCGAAACGTGTAAAGTGTGCATTCAGCGTTCCCGCGGCTGATAGTGCATGGACAACTGCTGTGGACAGAGAGGGAGAGATGGGGGTGAGGCTGGAGGGACACAAGAATGGCCCCTGAACTGTGACGGAAGAGGGGGGGGGGGGGGGTTCGGAGACATTGGATGTTATATCTGAAGGGCCTTTGCAGATAAATGGTAATTAATTTAATCGCTAAACTGATTTAACGATTTGAATATTCATATTGGTAAATAGTTTTTTCCCGCTCATGGTTTAGTCTATGTGACCGTCGCCGGGCATTTCCTGACACTAACGGGATCTTCTGTTTGTTCCACATCAGATTCGTCCACTGGGTACATGGCGCTGGAACCAGTCCGGACTCCAGGTCCCTGTTGTTTTTCTTTTTTCTTTCTCCAGACCTGTGACCCAGAGCTATCTCATTAGCCGAACTGCGACGAGAGAAGAGGACCCGGGAGTGCCGATGCTAATCGGAGCGTTGGGACGGCTGCTAGCCGGCCCGGAGGAGCCTGAGGGACGACGGGAGACCCGGAGCTTCGACATGGGACTGAAGTGTATCTGAGGGGACTTTGAGATCTGCCAGATGTCAAGATGGAGTTTGATGTGAGAGAAGATCTATGAGTTGTATTGGTTGGACGCTCCTCTTTGTGGTTCAGGGCAACATTTGTGAATGTGTTATTCCTAAAAAAACATTAATGTCGTGAAAGATAAACTTTCATTAGAATGTACTTCTCCTACAACAGGGGTGGACAACCTTATGACCACGTTCTATTGGCACATTGCAGCTTAACCAATAGCATACTAGCAATAAGTGTGCAATAGTTTTTTTGGAAATGTTTAAGTGCCCTCTCTGCAAGCTAATATATATTTCACGACCATTGGCAGTTGCCATTAAGTTTACTGCTGATGAGCAAGATTGGTGGGAGGTCGGTAGAGTTCATGATTTATCTTCAGATGTGGACGTTTCCATGAGGGAAAAAAAGATTTTCCATCCCTGTCCGACATGTTTGGCGAGCGGGAGAATCTTCAATTGGTGCCAATCTGCAACCTCACCACTAGATATCGCCAAATTCTGCACACTGCACCTTTAAAGCTCATAACTATGAGAACGTCTGTGCAAGAAGATCTGTCTGTCTGTGCTCAGAAATGATCGGAACTGTATCTGTATGATCTGATTTACATCCAGATATTTGTTATATTCAGACTAGGTTTAGTTTTCTTCATCTTTTTAATAATCAGGACAAATTCAAATGTTTTTGGGAGTGAGAAAAGAACAGAGAAAATAATGAGCCATAGAAAACTGTCACTTAAACGCATCTTCAGAGAGCCTGATTTTAGTGTGCAAAGCAAGTTCTCATCTCTTGACTCGAGACATCAAGCTCCATGACTTGAAATAATGAATGGATGAATAATCGAATGAGGGGTCTGAACAAAAGACGAATAAACACATTGTCAGCCGTTGCTTAGATTAACAGCATTTTCAAACAGCCAACGCATCAACCAACATTTCTCCCACATGTTCAGCAGTAAAAAAGAAATCGGTTCTCAACCATTTTGCTGAATCACTGCGTCCCTCACAGTACGCCTAACGGGGAACCACACACATACACACATATGTACACATTCATGCCATCAAAAGCCTCTCAAAAGTGCTACGATCCCCATCCCTCTATGATTGTACTTCCTGTATAGGAGGGCTCCTTCTACATCCTGTCGTCCGTCTCAACATTTTAGCATGATTTTGCATCAATTAAGCTGAAGGAATTATCACCGTCAATAGAGCTTCAGTCACAGAAACCGAACAACAAAAGGAAATCAACAGTGAGACGGTGGATTCGTCTCAGACGTGGGTTGCTTTTCGCCGTATTGAGCAGAAACAGAGAGTTAGTAGAGAAAAGCTGCCGCTGGACACAGAGGCCTCGTATGGAGGCGGTCTCCCTCTGCCCGTGGCTAAAGGGCAGTTCCACGCTGGAGGTTTTTGGTATCGATTGGTTGAAGCTGCACCATAAAACCCCCTCGAAGGGGAATGCTCTCACTATTTCACCTGACGAAGGCTGGCGAGGTCGACTCGACTGGCATGATGACTGGGCACGCTGGGACCGTTAGCATGCGCCACGGGGCATTAAGGTGGTGGTGGGCGGATGGAGCAGCGGTGCCGGTGTTGGCAGTATCAGCAACGCCCTCGATTGCAAGGCAGGCTTAGTTTTTTGCTGCTGCAACCATCAGGCGATGGAAAGCGGGCGTTGCGGACATGTCCTCGCCACAGCGTTCGCCAAGAGTTGATCATGTTATAGGTCGGACATTTTAGCGTTAGCGATTACATTCAGTTCACGGATACAAGTCGATTGAGAAAAGCCCCCAGCAGGGTGGTGCGTGTTTGTTTTTTATGCCCGTAAACCTCTTAACTCTTGTTATGAACGAGTAGTGGCAAAACGGCAATCCGACATCCCTTCGTACCGCGGGTGTGTTATAGGACCTGGATACGGCGCCACCCTTCTAATTCCGTCCGGTGGCCACTCTTGGTATTGCGGCCGCACAAAAACACCCTGCAGACCAAAGGTCAACTATTTTAATTTGTAGAAATTTCCTCGAGCCACGAAAAATGATTTGAAAATGTGAGAGAGCGGGGACAGCGGGAGAAACGCGACTGCTCATAATCAGTGGGCCGCAAACTACGGGAGTAAACCCGGAAGGTGGGAGTACGTGCCAGGCGAGCAACTCTAATTGGATTGAATAGGCGCCATCTTGGGGTCCAAGTCTCCAGTTCTTATAATACATCCATGACTTGTACGCATTGCTCCAAACTAGCTGGCTTTGTGTCACTGGCTACTAGCTGGCTGCCTTTGGCATTATGTATTTAATTAACTTCCTCCGTGTGTTGTTTAGAAAGCCAAACATGTTAAAATACTTGGCTAGTTTGAGTGGTTCAGATTAATGTGATTTATGTATAACCAACATGAATGTAGGGGGTTATTACAACTCTCAATCCTTCATCAACAAAATGTCTCACGAGAAAAAAGAAGTTTGGGGAACCCAATTTTTTTAGTTTTCCAGTAAATGTTCCTGTCGATTTTGTCATTTTATTCCCCGGACTTTCAGTTCTTGGAAAACTGAATCCCCAGATTTCCAGGTCAAGACATTCAAATTCACTGTTCACGAGAGGCAGGGTAGGAACGGTCTGCGAGGACTACTGACATGTTCTCGACATGTTCTGCGAAAAAAGACCCTCTGCAATTGTTTTACTTCTATTCATTATTCCATGAAAGCGGTGGTTATTTTCACCCTCGACCGTAACCGACGACGCGACCGGAGTCTCTGTAGCGAGAGCGCTGAGGAAATGAGAGGCACACACTGTGGCGAGGGATATGTGGGTGATTGCTGGAACCGAGAACAAGCCGATTTCTCACTTCAAAGGATTTGGAATCGTTTGTTACCTCCAGCCGAGAGCTAAGATACTCTTCTACTAAACAACAGTTGCTAAATTCCTACTGTGAAAAAAGATCTGGGAGCAGAACATATCATTCCAGGAAGAGTGTGTATGTGTGTGTGTGTGTGTTCATGAGCTTGTGTGTGTAAAGCCTGCCATGCAGTGTTTTGTTTTCCAACTCCGTTCATTCGTTTATTCATTATTTTTCTAAATCTTATTAGTCTTATCTCAAGAGTGAGCAAAGAAACCGCAGTGTAAGTCTGTGTGTAGACGGAGTGTGTGTTCTTGTTCTCTATACAACGTGTAGCGCGAGACAGAAGAGTTTTTTGTGTCGTTTTCTTTTCTTCCCCAAGTCTTTTTATGAGTTTTTTTTCTTTTTCTTTGAGTTCATTTTCTTTCAGCTGTATAAAAAAAGAAAGAAAAAGCACAGATAACATTGAAAACCCCATAAAAAGAAGAGGGAGTCAGTGCAGTCAATGGATATGAAACAGGCAAATTCGACCGGGGGCCGGCGTGACCGCGTCCGTTTTTCGAGTCCCGACGCGAGCGAGCCAAAAGCGGCTCCTCGGCCTCCGCTCGGCGTGCCCACGCGGCGCCGCCCCGGCGAGATGAGATCTCAGAGTCTGTGAAAGAGCTCCGGGACGACTCTCCGAATCAACAAAAAAAGCAAAAAAGAAAGAGGAGAAAACAGGTTTTCCATTGTTCTCTCAGCGAGTCCTCCCGCCCGCCACCGGTAAGAGCGCGAGACCAGGAAAGGTCACGCAAGCGGCTCCCAGTTCAAGTGAATCGCAGGGCGGAAGGAGCAGCGCTGAAAGAAACGCAACCTGGAGACCTCTCTGCTTTTATGTCAGTCCCAAAAAAAGGACAAATCCCTTTTTTCTGAGTGTCGTTATGATTCCGTTTCTTTTTTCTTCTTCTTCTTTTGCTGCAGAAACGAAGCCAGTGCACACGGGGGGGGGGTTTAAAAGACCAACAGCGCTCTCCTTCTCATCCCACATTCGGTTGATGACATCCTCAAGATTTTCTGTTTATTTTTTGACATTTTTTAACTTTTCCTTTTTTCCCCCCTCAAACACAATTCAGTGAGTTTGAAGACGTTTTCTCCAACAGAGAAACAAGAACAAAGTGTCATTCTTTGCAATTACCACAATAAGAAGAATTATCGTCCTCTAAGTAGAAAAAAAGGGAAGAAAGTGTCGCCGCGCATTTCTGTCAGATGTCCTGCGGAGGCGGCGGGCGTCTCGGCGTAGCCGAGCGAACGCCCACCGGAGGAGAGCCTGAGAGCTGCAGCGGCGCCCGCTGACCGAGGCTCCCACGGGTGCGCCGAAAAAGTACCAAGCGTCCGGGCCCCGATTGTCAGCTGTGACAATCGGTCGAGCCGGACAGTCTCTCCTGCAGATTCGTTGTTGTTTTCTTCACATAGATTACTGAAGCTGACTGCGGCAGATGATGGTTTCTAAAAGTTCCGTGTATGAGAAATATTGAAGAAAAAAATAAGCAATGACAAAAGTTGAGTATTTGATTTTTAAAAGCCGGTAAAGCACTAACAACTGACTACGGGGATATTTTAAGTGTTCCCCACTGAACTACCTTCTCACCAGAAGTGACTTCATGGTTTAAACACACTGACTACAGAGAAAGAAAAAACAGGCGGCGTTAAGTAAAATAAGTACATGTTGGTTTGGCAGTGTCCAAGCCCCCAGAGCCGCATGAGAGCAGCCGGGGTTCACCGGGTACGATGCGTTCAAAGACGGGTGTGTTGGGTGTTCACTCTTGCGAGTGTGTAGGTTTAAAGAAAAAAACAACAATCTAGCTACTCCTCGTTTTCCCCTCCGGTCGCAGCCTCCGACGAGAGGGCCGGCGCTCCGGTTTGATCTTCCTCTCGGCTGGTTTACGGACGGGGTGAACGAGGCGGGCGGTTGGTAGCTCGACTGCCCATCCCTCCCTCCTCCTATCTCCTCCTCCTCCTCCTGCTCCAATGTCTCCTCTTGCTTCTTCTCCTTCTCCTTCTCGTCTCCTTCTCTTGTTGCCCTCAGATGTGCCTCTTCATGTGCAGGGCGAGGTGGTCTGACCGAGAGAAACACCTGCAGAGGGAAACGGAGAAGCAACGTCAATCCCGCACCTTAAATATACATGAACTAGAACAGGCACTCGGTAGAGCGCATACCTTCGCAAATCACAAGATTGGGCATTAAATTATGAACACTTTGGCATTAGTTGCATGCCAATTGGATAACAATTAACCGCGCTATGGTAAAAATAGGATGTTGACCTTTTCATGACCTTGTCCTTGACCTTTAACCCGATCAATCCCAAAATCTAATCAAATGGTCCCCGGATAATAACCAATCATCCCACCAAAGTTCATGCGATTCGGTTTAATACTTTTTGACTTATGCGAATAACACGCACGCACGCATACAAATACACGGCGATCAAAACATTACCTTCCGCATTTTCAAAGCGAAGGTAATCACGTACGGAAAATACAGGAGGGAGACGGAGAAAAATGCTGAAACACCTTTATAACTTTAAAAAAACTTGTGTCGGCCTATTAAATAACATAATTCGTCTTATTTTATTGGAGATTTGAACAGAATAACCATAATACATCATGCAAGTGGTGCTGCTCAATGCCACTAGCTCTTCATATAGTTCTGAATACATGAACCTCCAACCAGCTCTGTGTATTTGTTGGAAATGTTCCACAGTTACTCTACACCTCGGCTCAATGTGCTTCCTGGGAACTGAAATACACCCTGGCTCTGTGTTCACGCGTCAGTCCCACGCCCCCTGAAGTGTACGCGGTATTTTCAAGACGGTGGAAACTTCCATATTCTGTGAGTCGGAAAAGTGCATTAGCCACACAAGCTAACGTACTAATGCGTAACATTTCAAAGAAACCACAGCGTCTCACCAATACTGAGCAAGAACGCAACACGTTGCTCTGGTTTTCGAGACCTTTGGTTCCAACAGCAACGAACCCCAATGGAGGAAGTAAACCAGGCTGGACACCAACAGCTCAGGGGCGCACGTCTTTTTGACACCAGACACTGATGAGCCAGAGCAGGGGTCAGGAACCTTTTTCACTGGGAGAGCCATCAAAGCCAAATATTTCTAAATATATTTAATTGAGAGCCATATAGTATTTTTAACGTATAATAAATTAAATATGTCTTGCTTTTAATGCGACTTCTGGTGCTGCATGATGCTACGGGGGGGTGGGGGGTGCAGGTGACTTTTTTGTTGCTCCGCGCCGGCATCTGAGCTCTGCGGCGCGCGAGACGGCGAGCCGAGAAGTGTTAACGCGACACGTAGAGACAGAAGTGACATGCTGCTGGTTAGATACGATCAATAACAGACGTTTAGTTTAATAAAAGAACAAAGACTTCTTTAAGAAAAGGACCTGAAATTACTTCTGCTGTAATCTGGCGCGATAGAGAAAATTACAGGGGGGCGGGTGGAGAATTTTTTTTTTTTAACTCAAAATTGTCTGGGAGCCATATGCCGTCACCGGAAGAGCCATATATGGCTCGCGAGCCGTAGGTTCCCGACCCCTGAGCAAGAGCCTACAACTCTGGACTAATGCAGGAGTTGGAAAGCAATGGATCGACAGACAATTGATGAATTTAAAATACTGGTTAGCTGGGCATACTACATATTCAGTCAAGTCACAGTGAAGAAAATATTTATATTTGAAAATGTACAAAGAAAATATGGGGGAGCCAGTTTAAATGAGCTGGGTAAAATGATGATAATGGTATTAATGTATAATTGTATTGTAGCAGTGTACTACACTAGGGTGTGACTGTGTGGACCCGGAGCAGAACCTCACTGAGGAACCCAGAGAGGTCAGAACCGGCTTCGCTTTGAGTTTAGTGGACCACAAAAAGCTAAAAGGTTGAAGAATTATCTCAACATGAAGAGGAGAGCTCACGGCACATGTATTCATGCAGAGGAGTTTAAAAAAACAAAAACTCTTGGTTTTTAAACTACAGTGAACTACAATAGTCGTACTTCATTATGTCACATCAGTGAAACCCAATAGTAGAGATGAATATTAGCCAATTCAGGCTCAGTGGGTTCCTAAATACGACTCAACCACGACTATAAATCACCGCGAGACCTCCACGGCTCCGCAGTCAGTGCTCGAGCTCCGAGTCGAATACTATTGTAGGAACTAATTAGATATGCATCGTGAACACGGACACTAATGCAGACAGGCTCGCAGTATTCTCTGAAGCCGGGCAATTTAACTCAGTGGTGACTGTGCCGGGTGCGAGAGAGAGAGACATAAAACCAGGTGCTGGTTGATGTGGAATATGAGATCCGCGAGTGTTTTCATTTAATTACACCATTAAAGCTGAACATTCCCAATAAAAATGAATCGCAAATGATATGAATAAAGGAGAGGCAAAACCAAATGTGGGCGAGGAGAGAAGGAGAAATGGAAAATTCCATTTGCCAGAGGCTTTATTCATTATTAATTAGCCCAGGCTATGTGTGTGTGTGTGTGTGTGTGTGTTTGGGCAGGCTATCCAGATGCGAGTAGACAGAGCTCAACACTCAAAAGTACAATAGAAACTTTGCACATTGGAGTCAAATCGGCGGCCTCTCAGCCGGTTGGTTCTCCTGGTTCCTTCAGGTTCCTGCAGGAAACACATTGAGCTCGGAAAAATAAGGAAACTGGTCCAGCTGTCACAGATTCAACCGAAAGAAGATCTCTGACTAGCATAAAGCTGTGAGCGCTATATTCAGATTTATTCTGTCCAACTGATGCTGCGGAGGAAACTCCTGATGCAACTGCTGCATCTATTAGCTGTTTCTTAACACTAAACCTTCAACAAATTTAAAAAATGTTTTTTAAAGAGCGTAAAACGGTAACATATGTCTCTGATTTCAGTGTGGGAAGTATCTTAAAACATTGGTAGGTTTCTCAACAGTACCCACGTGTTACAATGTTAACAACAACCGGTTCATAGCGATAAGCAAGTGTTACAGCGTTTATCGCACCATTCGCAACGTGTTTCAACGTAAACAGCCACCGCTTCACAACGTTAATCACGTGTTGCAGCGTCAACCGCGTCTCACACACAACGTTACCTTCGTGCTACAACGCTAGCCGCGTCCGTTTCACCAAGAAAACCACTTGTTACAACGTTAACCGCGAATGTTACGCAACGTTACCTTCGTGCTACAACGCTAGACGCGACCGCAATGCAACATGAAATATGCGTTACGTTAAACGCCAGTTTCACAACAATGAGAACAACGTTAAGAACAACGTTTAGAACAACTTTAAGAACAACGTTAATAACGGCGTTAATAATGACGTTAATAACGACGTTAAGAACAACGTTAAGAAAAACATTAACAACTTTAAGAACAACGTAATAAACAACGTTAATAACAACGCTAAGAATGACGTTAAGAACAACGTTAACAACAACTCTAAGAACAACATAATAAACAACGTTAATAACAACGCTAAGAACGACGTTAAGAACAACGTTAACAACAACATTAATAACAATGTTAATAATGACATTAAGAACAACTTTAAGAGCAACGTTAAGAATAACGTTAATAACGCCGTTAAGAATAACGTTAATCACGACGTTAAGAACAACGTTAAGAACCAATTTAAGAATAACGTTAAGAACAACGTTAAGAACAACTTTAAGAAAAACTTTAAGAACAACGTTAATAATGGCGTTAATAATGACGTTAATAACGACGTTAAGAACAACGTTAACAACAACTTTAAGAACAACTTTAAGAACAACGTAATAAACAACGTTAATAACAACGCTAAGAACGACGTTAAGAACAACTTTAATAACAACGTTAATTACAATGTTAATAATGACGTTTAGAACAACTTTAATAGCAACGTTAAGAACAACGTTAATAACGACGTTAAGAATAACGTTAATGACGACGTTAAGAACCAATTTAAGAATAACGTTAAGAACAACTTTAACAACAACGTTAATAACACCACACAGATGTTCCAGGCTCAATCCGACGAGTCGGGGCGTCGGACACAGTTTACAGAAGTAAAAATACAAAGTTGATGGACGTCTAAAAACAAATGAAGATGGAGAGATTCTCCTGTGTTTTGTGTTGTTTGTGTCTCGCTGTGGGAAAGTTTTCAGGATAATAGTTAAAAACGCAAAGTGTGGCCGGAGCCCCGTGTGACGTTTTAAATCTTGTCGAGTTTCCCGATGTCACCGTGTCACGGTGAACACGGTGACGCTGCCCAGCGGCGGCCCGTGAGCCGGTGCGGCGCCGACCGCCTCCACCAGTCTGTGTGAGGGGGCGTGGGGCTGGACAGATGGCCATGCCAGTTACTGTGTCACTGCTGGGGCGTGGAGCAGCCAGACCAGCTGGTACCCGGTCCCCCCATCCCCCAAACACACACACACACACACACACTCCTCCATCTCATCCGCCTCTTCCCCTCCTCTAAACTCTCCCTTCTCCTCCTCCTCACTTCTTTTTGTCCTCCCACTCATCACTCCTCTTTCCAGGAACATCGGGGGGTCCCCGCTTGATTAGGCAGGATTAATGACAGACTGCAACGTGTGTGTGTGTGGTTGTGCGCGTGTGCGCGCGCATGTGTGTGCACGCGTGTTTCCCCAGGAGAAATTGTGTCAGATTGAACAGTCTATCTAATGCTAACCTCTCCATGGTTGCCACTTTTTGCCATTCTCATGGTAATATTTTAAAGGGCTCCACCCACCACAGATGTGTGTGTGTGTGGATTTGTGTGTGTGTGTGTGTGTGTGTGTGTGGTACTGTAAAGATGCATCCTGGTTATGTTAAGCATGTGTTTCCATCCACTTTGTAATTTGAGCATCATAAAGCCTTCCGGTCGATCCTGAAGGGAAACTGGAAATACGTAAACAAGAGTAGAGAAGCTCTCAGACGCCGCCGTCCATCTTTAATCTCATTACGCGGCGGAGACGAGCCGGTTGTGGTTTTAAAATAAAGGAAATGTTCAGAAATTCGACGAAATATTATATTAATAAATAAACATTCAGTCGCCCCCAAAGAGTCGTCAAACATTTGAAACCGTTCCACCCCAGAGTGTCGTCGCGTTCCTGCGGAGCCAGAGGTTTATTTTCTAAAAGACGTAATTAGAGGCACGCAACGGGTGTAAATCGTCTCTCGCCACGTCCTAAATTGCCACAGGAGGGGGATTGTAGTTTGTAGTTTGAAGCGAACTGAAAATGCCCCTTGGAAGTTGTAGTTTACTTCTCTCTCTGCACATTTATTCTCTGACATTTTTCCAACGCAGATGTTCATCCGTTGCGGCGACGAGTTTGGCGAGAACTCCGACTGCGAGTCGGCAAAACTGTCGACGCGGGAGAAAAAAAACGTGAGAGAAAAAGAGCTTCTGTGTTGAGATCCATCCAGAAAATCACGTTTGTTTCACAATATTAAAATATTAAGATTAATAAATACAATAAAAATAAAAATAATATATACTGGATATGTATATAAATATATATACATATATGTATATATGTATATATACATATATATATAGCTTCTGTACGCCGACTTTGATGTACGCCGCTGTGATGTCTCTTAAGCCCGCGTCATTGTTTCATCAGGATCTTTTAAACGTTCATGTTTGAGCGTTCTGCACGCCGTGTGTGTGTGTGTGTGTGTGTGTGTGTGTGTGTGTGTGTGGAGTCTCCGCACACTGCGCTTGAGTGTGAGCCAAGAAGGAGCTAATACAGTCCCAGCTCTCAGCTAGGATTAGAAGCTTCCAGCAGGTTTCTGGAGGGGTTTATGTCTAAAACCCAAACTAGAGGGAACCCGCTACAGCCAATTACACTGTCTCTGGGGCAAACGTGTGTGTGTGTGTGTGTGTGTTGTTCACCAGAAAAGGTAGTGCGGGCACACACACATACAGAGAGTGTGTATGTTGAAGTGGAGCTGGCATCTGGTGCCACTCAATTAGCTGTGACCAGTCTGCCAAGAGCCAGAATCCATTTAACTTGCCAGCACAGAGGCATGAGTAAGCACACACACACACACACACACACACACACACACACACACACACACACACACACACACACACACACACACACACACACACACACACACACACACACACACACACACACACACACACACACACACACACACACACACCAGGACCAAACAGAGATGCTGTGACGCCGCTGGCTTTTGTCCACAGGGAGACTTCGTGTGCTTTCATTTTGAATCCCAAACCGCATCATCTATTTTTTTTTTTTATACCTTTCTTTTTTTCCCGCCGAGGTCAAACTGCGTCGGACACGAGCGCGGCGAAGGAAAACGCAGCGGCGCGCGACCAATAAATCCAATCCCCCGCCGCCGGTCGACTCAGAAACAGAAATCCAGAATTAGAATAATAATCTACGGCTGGCAAAAAAAACCCAAAACACCCTCTTGATTCAAAGGCGTGAAAGAGTGAATGTAAAGACGACGATTCGCCGCCTCAGCAGATGTCCTCTTCGTCGCCTCCCGTCCCGCGTGGCGTTCCACGCGGAGACGGGTTCTGCGATGAGCTCGTCTGATTCGTGTCGTGACGACGAGACGCCGGCTCGCCCCGCGGCGGCTTCCGGCTTCACGCCCTTCATCGACGCGTCTGATTGGTCTCTTTGGAGACATTGGAAGGCGTGGAAAGAGTGACGGGCTTCTTATGTTCAGAATGTTATTGAGAAATCCAAATGGACTTCTTTTTATTATTTTTTTGCAGCATCAGCAGACATTGTGATTCTGAATTTGATTTATTTACACTCGATCCTTCTCTGCTGTGTGTGTGTGTGTGTGTGTGTGGGGGGGGGGGGGAGGTCGTACCTGTCGCAGTGGTTGCACTTGAAGGGCTTGGCTCCGGTGTGTTTGCGGTAGTGTCGCGTCAACTCGTCGCTGCGGGCGAAGCGCCAGTCGCAGCCCTCCCATGAGCACTTATAGGGCTTCTCACCTGAGAGAGAGAGAGAGAGAGAGAGAGAGAGAGAAATGTCACATTTAATTAGAATTTCTACATCTAATTTCACTCATTTAATCTACTTCTGTTCACTAATATACAGGTTCCAGACACACACACACACACACACACACACACACACACACACACACACACACACACACACACACACACACACACACACACACACACACACACACACACACACACACACACACACACACACACACACACACACACACACACACAGGGGCCGGGCAGGCAGGCCAGTTTTAACACAACATCCATTGCAATGAGCCAATACAATCAATTAGCTGTAAATGAAGTCTTTCAGCACGGCGGCGTGTTAATTCATAATCCTAAATTCACCCTGAAATAAATCTCGCGCTCCCCCTTTACACCACCCCCCCCCCCACACACACACACACACCCCCTGAGGTGGTGGGATCAGAAAATTTAAATGAAGTTTCATCCCCCACTTCACCAGATGGGAGGAGAGATGCTCTATTGTTCTCTGCCTGTAGTTATCTCTCCACGATAGAAAGCCTTCCAGCTGTGTGTGTGTGTGTGTGTGTGTGTGTGTGTGTGTGTGAGCAGACTGTCTTCAGACGGGACGTGATGGTGTCTGCCTGCCTGCGTGAGAGCGGAGTTCTCTCTGTGAGAAGACAATTCAAAAACTCAAATAGCAACCCCCAAAAAATTAAACTACATCTAAAGTGACTATAAGTGTAAACACAAACAAATGTCATTTTTAATTAAAGCTGCTGCGATGAGTTTTTAACTAGTTCATAATTTAATACCGATGGCTCCTCATAACCCGCAGAAGAAAAGAGGATTATATTCATTCAGTTATTCTTAATGCTCGTCTCAGACTAACAATGTTCGACACTAAGACCAGAAAAGCATGCGATATGATATTTACACGAGCAAGGATTAGCCAGTGAGTTTCACATTTCCATTTTTTTAGTTTTTTTGTTGTTGTTGTTATGACCTTGGTCGCCCACTCAACAGATGGAGATAATTTGCGGGATTTCTAAGAATTAAAAATGGAAATAAACACATCTTAATAATATGTATCGGATCAAATTAATTCATATTAAAGGTCCGTGACGTGTCATTTTTAAATTAACAGAGTTAATATTTCTTTCTGCGCCCGGATCTGGATCTTAGCGCACTTCCGCTTTTGTCCACAGGGGGCGCCAAAATCAACACGAAGGTTACGCTTCAAAGGAATCTGCCAGTAATGTGCACGTTGTGTAATATAATAATAATAATATTCATATAGCATCTTTAAAAATAATGTTTACAAAGTGCTCCACAGAGAGTCAAAGCAAAACAAATGGAATAGCAAGAAACCAATATTACATTAAAAAATATATATTAAAATTAAAAATAAACAATTAATTAAAAACCAAATAAATTAAAAATAAGGACACGGTGTATGACGTCGCATTTCATTTTAAATCAACACATTAATGACGTGAGATGTAAATTGTTGAGCATATTGATGCAGACGAAACACATTGAAGACATGAGGTAGTTCTCTACCGCACACTCTGAAAATGGACAAACCTCGATGGAAAATAAAATAAAGGATGTTTCCACAAGTATGTTGGGAGTTTTCTTTTAAAATAATGATTTTGGACCTAAAACAGTAAAAGTATTTTTTAAAGTAGAAGCTGCATCGCCTCCCACGACGAGACGTTTCAGGGGTTCAAACCAGTCTGGTGCTCCGGCCTTTGAGTAAAGGCCTTCACACAAGAAGGGAAATGCAGTCAAAACTAGAACGGGCACTCGGTAGAGCGCATACCTTCGCATATCACAAGATTGGGCATTGAATTATGAAAATGTTGGCATTAGTTGCATGCCAATTGGATATAAATTGGTAAAAAGAAGATGTTGACCTTTTCATGACCTTGACCATGACCTTTGACCCGATCGATCCCAAAATCTAATCAAATGGTCCCCGGATAATAACCAATCATCCCACCAAATTTCATGCGATTCGGTTTAATACTTTTTTACTTATGCGAATAACACGCATACAAATAAATAAATAAATACACGGCAATCAAAACATTACCTTCCGCATTTTCAATGCGAAGGTAATGTTATTTCTTCTTCTTTTGTCATGAATACTTTCACATAGATCGTGATAACGTGACACAATTATTTTTTGTAATGAGTTTTTATGTAAATGTTTCGGAGCTTTCGCACCGGGAATGAAAGCATTGTGTAACTGACATATTAAAAATATACACCCAAGTGTCCAGCAACCGCAGACCGTACCCACGCCTATGTTATTACCTTTCACAATAAAAGCCCTGTCCATTCATATACACTGGGTGACTTTACCAGAGGAGCATTTCACTAAAAGGAAAGTCCAAAAAAAAATAGCTCCCGTTGTGCAGCCGTTCATCTGAGACTCTGGGTCTACAGGATCTGAGCTATTTTTTTTTTTTTAACTTGACTTTTCAATGCAGACATTTCCACAGATGCAGATTTAGTTTAGTACCTCCTTTAAATCATACTTCATACGCACGGGTCAGCATGACGGAAGCGGTGGAAAGCGCACCTTTGCGTGGACCAGCGAGGTGATGCAACGGCGAGTAAAAAGATGACGTGCCACAGGAACATCCGACACACACACACACACACACACACACACACACACAGTTGGCGTGTAACTTTGATCAGTGTCGTCTTTCATCCGCAGACGCGACGCGGTTGTTCTCGGACCGAATTCATTCCAGATGGCGAGCGGCGCCCTCCTGGGTTTGCATATTCAAATGTTCTAGTCAAATCCCGAGCCGCCGGTTTGCTGATTTCCACAACAGGGGTCGGGGTTTTGATGCTGTCTCGACATCGTGCATTTCGGACAACAGGCCTCCCTCTCTCACCTCATCTGTACTTAACATCCAGATAGGAACTATCGAGCATCCTTCCTCTCAAAAGCCAGGCTTTGTTGCACTTGCTTTTGTAATTAATTGGGTTTTGTCATCAAAAGGTTGCTCTCATTGAAGCGCCGATACACTCTTGGAGGCGTTGTATCCATATTCCAGCTCAATTAGCGTCAGTATTTGCAGCCGTGCAGCCGGACGGGCCTGCAGACAGCGGAGCGATGATTGGAAATGATGAAACTGAGTAACAGACGAGTTCCTGGTGCCTTTTTATTGGTTCTTTTCTGAAAACAGCCGACCTGAGCTCTGCAGCACACGCCTCAGCTCGTCTGGAGGCTCCGTGACCCGAGACTCACGCTGAGTCTCAACTCCAGTGCTTCGCGGCTTGTTTGCTCACTTGACTATTCAGGGTTCGTACACATGTTGACCGATCGAATTCCAGGACTTTTCCATGACTTTTCCATGACTTTTCCATGACTTTAAACCAAATTTCCATGACCAAACTGAAATCTCGGTGTGTACATGAACACTTTTTGAAAATGTAGTATTCAAACAATGAGAATTACAAGGCATACAATACACCTTCAATGAAACATGAGACATTAGTTTGATTGAAAGAATAAACATTACTCAAATACTCAGGGGTAAGATTTGGATTTTGAGGGGATTGCAAATACAGATGCAGGGTGGTGTATACACACTTACAAGTAAAAGATAATTAAGGGGGTGCCGGGGCTGTTTTTTGTTGTTGTTGTCTTTTTTAAAATTTTTATTGTTGTATTTATTTTTTTTGGAGGGGGGGGGAGGGTATGTGTCTGTGTGTATATATGTGTGTGTATGTATGCGTGTGTATATGTATGTATGTGTGTGTGTGTCTGGGTGTAGGGGTATGTATATGGGTGTATATATATGTTTATGTTTATATATGACATTTTTGTACTTGTTTTATGTTTATATCACTCAACAAATAAAAAATGTAAGTGAAAAAAAAGAAAAAGAATAAACATTACTATACATTTGTATTCTTAGAAACACTTATATAAATGTTTATTCTTTTTATTCTTTATCCTTTATGTGCAAATCCATCTGTTTGGATTTGGCGTATGCCGGCTTATAATTTGAGTCTTCCTTTTAAAAACATATGAATTATTTTAAACTCGACGTAAATGAACAGATTATAACAAATTTCCATGACTTTTCCAAAACTTTTGTGATTTTAGGTTTTTCCATGACTTTTCCAGGCCTGGAAA
>NC_079389.1:21096144-21176144 GCF_029220125.1 Pseudoliparis swirei
AGAGTGAGATGATGCGTTCAGGAGCAGCTGGGAAAAATAACCAATCATCCCACCAAATTCCATGTGATTCAAGAAGATTTGACCTGTTCATGACCTTTGACCTTGACCTTTGACCCGATCAATCCCAAAATCTAATCAACTGGTCCCTGGATAATAACCAATCATCCCACCAAATTTCATGCGATTCGGTTCAATACTTTTTGAGTTTTGCGAATAACACGCATACAAATAAATAAATAAATAAATAAAGACACAGCGATCAAAACATAACCTTCCGGCATTTTCAATGCGAAGGTAATAATAATAAAGGCAAATTTGACGAACTGATAACTTAGAAAAAATAAGGGAAATGTGACCCATTTAAAAGTCACTATAAGTAAATAAATCTCTTTAAGATAGTAAAGATAGTAAATGAAATGACGTCATCATCAAGTTCTCTCAGTGTGTGATTGCAGTTTTTGTCTTCAGTTTTTTTATTTTGATCTGATTGGTCTGGTTGGTAAGAAGCTGGTGAGGGGTGTGTGTGTGTGGGGGGGGGGGGGGGGGGGTAAACATGGTTTATTAGTCGCTCATTGTTTGTCATGTGTGAGAATAAAGATGTAACACGACATGGTAATCAGTTTTGTAACCTGACCAATTTAGTCAGTAATCCGGGGGGCGTGCTCGCTCAAGTGTGAACATGTGGCCATATGCGCCTCTCTCTCTCTCTCTCTCTCTCTCTCTCTCTCTCACTCTCTCTCGATCGCTGCGTCTGTGACACGGAGGATCATGGGAGTTAATGCGGCGGGACTCCGGTCAACAAGCGGGGTTATGTATGAGCACAAACACGAACACAGGGAGAAAACCGGCCCGCCGGATTGGCTCAAAGATGTCTGCTTATGAATATGCTAATCCCAGTTTACCACGGACACAACAACATGCTCATTAATGAATCAGCAACAATGGCCTCCTTTAATGACGCTGTGCCGTTGGAGACGGAGACGATGGTGTTTGTGTGTGAATGTAATAACAATATTCATCCGAACCTTTTGGCAGTTAGTCGGAGGGCAAATATTTGTGTGTGAACCGGCGGGGGGGGGGGGGGGGGCTTTCCAGAAGAAAAGAATCGGGAAATGTACGATTATTTATCATGACACCAAATTAAAACCAAACACAAAAGACTGGAGAGAAAGAGAAACACTAAACGCCTCCAACGGACTGGGACTCATTCACAGACGATAACTACGGAGAACACGGCGACAGGCCGTGACTGACAGGTCTGCAGACACGCAACCGAGAGGTGTGTGTGTGTGTGTGTGTGTGTGAAGACACGCAGCCGAGAGGTGTGTGTGTGTGTGTGTCTGCAGACACGCGGCCGAGAGGTGTGTGTGTGTCTGCAGACACGCAGCCGAGAGGTGTGCGTGTGTGTGTGTGAAGACACGCGGCCGAGAGGTGTGTGTGTGTGAAGACACGCGGCCGAGAGGTGTGTGTGTGTCTGCAGACACGCAGCCGAGAGGTGTGCGTGTGTGTGTGTGAAGACACGCGGCCGAGAGGTGTGTGTGTGTGTGAAGACACGCGGCCGAGAGATGTGTGTGTGTGTGAAGACACGCGGCCGAGAGGTGTGTGTGTGTGTGTGTGTGTGTGTGTGTGTGTGTGTGTGTGTGTGTGTGTGTGTGTGAAGATACGCAGCCGAGAGGTGTGTGTGTGTGTGAAGGAGCCGTTCCACTGCTTTCGTGAATGAACCTCTAACACAGATCTCCTCCGCTCAGAGACGGTTTAACCAAACCGGATCAAATCAACAAGAACACAGAAGGCCGTATTCTTTGTGTGAGTGTGTACTTGTGTACTCGTGTACTTGTGTACTTGCCCCGCACACCTGGTGCAGCCTGCAGACACACATCATCAATTACATCATTGGAAGGTGATCGGGTGTCAATCAGGACGAATAGATCTGCTTCTGTCAAGCAGAGCTGGAGTCGTAAGGGTCAAGTCAGTAAGGAAGGAAGGCAGTAAGGAAGTAAGTGAGTGAGTGAGAAAGTAAGTACGTAAGGAAGAAAGTGAGTGAGTAAGTACGTAAGGAAGTAAGTGAGTGAGTCAGTAGGGAAGGAAGGCAGTAAGGAAGTAATTGAGTGAGTAAGTAAGGAATGAAGAAAGTGAGTGAGTAAGTACGTAAAGAAGTAAGGAAGTAAGGAATTAAGAAAGTGAGTGAGAAAGGACATAAGGAAGTAAGGAAGTAAGTATAAGGAAGGAAGTGAGTAAGTGAGTAACATGTTTCTCTTCTTCATTTCTTTATTCTTTTTGTCTTCATGATATTTTCCAATTTGAAATGGAGAGCTGGAGAAATGGAAACTTTATGGGGAAATATCTGACCACACCCTTTCCTTCCCTCTGCCACGTTATAACACCTCTCTCTCTCTCCCTCTCTCTCTCTCTCTCTCCCTCTCTCTCTCTCTCCCTCTCTCTCTCTCAGCGCGTGCATCACTGAGGTCCAGGCAGTCAGCAGGCAGCAGCCCGCTGGTCTATTATGTCACTAATTGGTGGCATGAGTGAGATGGCAACAATATCAAAAAGGCAGGAAGCGAAGGGTTGGAGGGACTGTGGGCGGAGGAGGAGAGGAAGGGGGGGGGGGGGGAGTGGTGGCTAGGAGATGGAGAGAATGAAGGCAGGAAAAGGAAAGTGAGAGACAGAGGGAGAAAGGGAGAGAGTTGTTCTAATTAGCGTGGGGCGTGTCCATCCTCCATGTTCGAGGCGCATTAGGGTGACAGGGGAGTGACACGTCTTGTGTCCGTGTGTGTGTGTGTGTGTGTGTGTGTGTGTGTGTGTTCCTGGGGACAAGGCGCTGCGTACGGGCCGGACAATGGAGGCACCGGGTTTGGGTTCAAGGCTTCCTAGCAAGCTGCTCGCATTATACCGGCTCCGTCGGTGGGAAACAGGACACGTATGTGGGAACTCGAAAAAAGTTAAAAAAATAAAATAAAAGAGGAAAATGTGAAGAGTTTTTGGGGAGTCGCTGGGAATCTGAGCAGCAGAGATCCATCGTGGGATCGAGTTCCTGAAATGAAGCGGTGGCGTATGAAACCTTGAGCCGGACACACAAATAAACTAGAATGGCATTAGTTGCATGCCAATTGGATAAAAATTGACCGCGCTTTTTGACCTTTTCATGACCTTGACCTTGAGCTTTTACCCGATCGATCCCAAAATCTAAGCAAATGATCCCCGGATAATAAGCAATCATCCCGCCAAATTTCATGCGATTCGGTTTAATACTTTTTGAGTTATGCGAGTAACACACATACAAATAAATAAATAAATAAATAAATACACGACGATCAAAACATAACCTTCCGCATTTTCAATGCGAAGGTAACAGCGGCCGGCTGCGATGGGGCCGCCGGTGAAGCGTACTCCAGATGTTCTCAGGGAACGAGCTCTGGAAGCTTCCACCTGCTCAGCAGCCAGCGTCAGACGGAAAGAGGGAACGCTCCCTCAGGAACAGGTGGAGGTGAAGACGGAGAAGAGAGATAAGAGAGGGATGAGATTTGACGTTCAGGTAGTTAGAGCCACGAAATGAATAATAATAATAGCAGTTGGATGTGAAATGGAACTATGGGGAAAAAACTTCCACAAAGTTTTCCCGGAGCTTTCGGTCGGTTGGTGTGAATGTGAAATTTCTTTTTTTTTAAATGTATTTTTAACCAGGAAAAGCCTCATTGAGATAACAAAAAATCTCCTTTACAAGAGAGTCCTGTCTAAGACAGCAGCAGCACATTAAACACAGTTTCAGACATACAACATAAAACAGTGACAGACAATTTATTTCATATATTTGTATTCCAAGATTATAATTCGTGCCAGAATTCCCAGAAAATAACCAAAAAGTAGTTTTTTTTAAAAATCACGTGAACGACGAGGTACCGCCTCCTGCTGATGAAGGTCGTGTGCTGCGGTTCAAAGTCGAAAGCGCCGGATCAGTTCCTGAATGTAACCCCGTGATTGTTGTTGAAAGTGAATTAAAGAGTCGTATAAATTGGGAAAGGTAAACATTTTAAACATTTACAGCAAACAAGTGACATCATTGTGCGCATGTCGCTCTCCGAGCTGCGAGTAACGACACTAAGGCCGTCCCCTCTGGCCCCGTTGGGCCCGGGGGAGTCTTCTGCAGGCTCACGTGTCCCTAATCGTCCCCCCCCCCCCTCCTGTTGTCGAGGGAGAGAGAGCGACATTAAATCTTAATCTCGCCCGCTTGATGGAGAATGCCGGGCCCTGAAAGGCAGCGTTTTCTGGTTACATGAACCCATTGGGGGGGGATCAATCATATGCCAATCGACATGGCTGGCTCTGAATGGCCCGACGTGGATTGTAACAGTGGTCCTCGAACAAAAAAAAGCCCCCCCCCCCCCCCGCGGGCTCCCACACCTCCACCAGAACTGAACAGACGTCCAGGCTGCCGCTGACACAAGGCCGGACCCCCGCACACACACACATCGATACACACACACACACACAATATGGTCCCCCCACTGGCCCCTGACGTTTATGTTTTTGATATGATGTCGGGAGGACGGGAAAGCGGATGACGAGCCTCGAAACCGCCGCGAGGCGACAGCAATGAGAATAATCTTCAGAATTATTATGATTAAAAACTGGTGTGTGTACCTGCACATGGTCCTTCAATACCCTCCCCTTCAAATATAAACATAAACGACAGATAACTAGTCACTCTCACATCTAACCCCTGTACCCCGAGGCCTCCCACCTCACAGGTGTCCCTCATTGCTCACACATGGATTCTCTTCAATTTATATTCATGATAGAAATAGCAAATAATTATCATTTAGAACTATAGGTGTTTGCTTGGTTTTGATCTCCACCTTTTATTGTGAAAATCTGCAGTTATGTATCCCTCCGTTTCTCTCTTGGTTCGATAAGAACAATTAAAATGTCTTCATAAAACACTTTTCTTGACAAAGTGTCCTGATTTACATGAAGAATAAAACAAGGATAACTAGAATGGGCACTCGGTAGAGCGCATACCTTCGCATATCACAAGATTGGGCATTGAATCATGAAAATGTTGGCATTAGTTGCATGCCAATTGGACAAAAATGTATCGTGCTATGGTAAAAAAAGAGTTTGACCTTTCCATGACCTTGACCTTGACCTTTGACCCGATTGATCCCAAAATCTAATCAAATGGTCCCCGGATAATAACCAATCATCCCACCAAATTGCATGCGATTCAAGAACATTTTGACCTGTTCATGACCTTTGACCTTGACCTTTGACCCGATCGATCCCAAAATCTAATCAACTGGTCCCCGGATAATAAACAATCATCCCACCAAATTTCATGCGATTCGGTTCAATACTTTTTGAGTTCTGCGAAAGATTTTGACCTGTTCATGACCTTTGACCTTTGACCCGATCGATCCCAAAATCTCATCAACTGGTCCCCGGATAATAAACAATCATCCCACCAAATTTCATGCGATTCGGTTCAATACTTTTTGAGTTTTGCGAATAACACGCATGCAAATAAATAAATAAATAAATACACGGCGATCAAAACATAACCTTCCGGCATTTTCAATGCGAAGGTAACAAGCCAAATAAATAAATATATATATATATATACATACATATATATACATATATATATATATATTTATATATTTATATATATATATATATTAAAGTAAATTCTAACTGGATAACTAGCCAAAAATAATATATATATATATATATATATATATTTATATATATATTAAAGTAAATTCATTATCAACGCATTACAATCTCTCATAAGAGGACAATTTAGTCAATGGAACATGTGACGTTATATTTATCCAGGATTTAAACACTTTTTCAATCAGGATAAATGTCAGGATAAAGTGTGTTATCACTGCACATGCTCAACCACTCAGTGCTGCGATAAAACCAAAAGCATCCTCCAGGTAAGTGTAAACATGTAACCGTTAAAAGTGTCGACGCCAACTGATTGCGCGCGAATGATTAAATCGTATTCAGGTTGAACAATCCTGGTTGTTTCTGCACCGGCGAGCCCTCATTGAGAGCAGCAGACGAGGCCGAGCCTTAAAGAGCATGTGCCCCGATTGGAGAGGCAAGCTGGCCCTGCCACTCCACGGACTGTACCACTGGAGAGGCCAGTGCGTTCCCCATATGGGACGGGGATGGTCAATGGGATTACGGCGTGCAACCTCTCCTTCTCCCTTCTTCTCTCCACGCCACATAATCAGCCAGGGGGATGAAGTCCTGGCCCACCAATCCTCACGCTGAAGTATCCCAGATCCCCCTTTTGCCTACTTGGGAAGGGAGAGTGGGGCAGTGGGGGTCTTATGGGCCGGAGAGAAAGAGCATGGGGGGGGGGGGGCGCCAGATGGATTAACATATTCAACAGAGGCAGAGATCAAGCCTTTATAGAGTGAGGACAGAGGGAGGCTTTCTCTCACACATACAGAGTCTGAGAGAAAACAGAAATGAGTGTAAGCTGGATTTGTTTTCATTGTCATGGTAAAAACAGCGACGGGCCAAGTGATAACTCAGCTGCTCACATGTAGCTTATTTTTTTCTCCCTTTTCTCACAAATGCCGGGCAGGACGTGGACATGTGCACGGACCCTCGTCCCGGAGGGAAGCTGTAGCAGCCTTCGCTCACGGGGCTTTGAACACGAGTACGTCGAGTTCACGGATTGTTTTTTTGGTACAACTTTATACATGTTTGGAGAGCGAAATATTGTTCTGTGTAACCTGGTGATCGGGTGGAATCGAGAATTTAGTTTCACTTTGTCGCTCCAGAGTAATCCTGTCCATGTTTTCTGTTGTCGAGTCGCCGTGAGTGATTTAGACAGACAAATAAAAATAAAGGATACAACATGAACACAAACATTTCTAGCATATTTTGTCTATTAAAGATTTAATTCATCAACGATATATATATTGTGATATGTTGTCTATGAATTAAATATTTAATGGGCAAAATATTTATATATACCTGTATATATATATTTTGTTGATGATTTAAATCTTTGGGCAAAATATGTATTATTATATATTGTTATATATACATATATATATATAAACATATATGTATAGATATACATATATATACATATATATATATATTGTTGATGATTTAAATCTTTATTGGGCAAAATATGTATATATATTGTTATATATATATGTATATATACATATATATATATATATATAAATATATATAAATAAATATATATATATTGTTGATGATTTAAATCTTTAATGGGCAAAATATGTATTGTTACATATTCTTATATATATATATATGTGTATATAAATATATATATATATATATAAATATGATTTAAATCTTTAATGGGCAAAATATGCTAGAAATGTGTTTTTTCCAGCCTCCAAAACGTGAGGATTTCCTTTTCTTTGAAAGGCCTCCAAATAAACAAAAGAACAACCCAGTACCCAGGAGCTGGCCGTGTATGTTTCAGCACTATGACATAACGACGTGAAACCTTCGGTTCCCTAATATTTAGACGAGGAAACTACAAAAGAAGTAGCGTAACAATGCAACATGAGGACATAACATGACAACGTAATGTAACGTTGTGCCACGACAACCTTTTTCCTTGGTTTTAAGAATTTAACTTATATCAGTAAATACAATAAATTCTCATCCACGCTTATCATTGGCGTTTTCCTCCTCAGCCGTGTCTACGAAACTCTGATTCCCGTCATTGTGTTTCCCCCTGTAGAAACAACACAGACGGGCTCAAAGTCTGACTTGGTCTGGAACCACGCCGGTGTGTTTCTTTTACCGTCTCCAATCATTTGAGAAGAGCTCATATCAGACACTTTGCACGTTTAGATTTTACACCACTCAACCGCTCAAAAAATGTCTTGCATTATAACATATTAAACCATTACATGACAAAGATTGTCCCCGAACTACAACATTACAACTCGATAACACATTGTTGCTTCAGTAACACTTTTGCAGTAATAAAATCTACAACTCTGCAAGTATGATGAATACTTTTCATACTAAATAACGTTTTATTTTCTCATGCTTTGGTAGTGCAGACAACTTGTGAGTAAAGGATCTGAATTGGTCTTGCAGCACCGACACACACACACACACACACACACACGCACACGCACACACATCATTACCGCTGTGTTGTGGGCCAACTCGTGGCCCCGTCCCAGCATGGGCACCAGATTAGGGACCGTGCTTTTTCGTTGGTTTGCTGTTCACATGACATGTGAATGGCCGGTGAGATGGCGGACCGACATTATCCGACACATTCATCTCCACATCAAAGATGAGCCCGACGGCCGGAGGAATACCACCCTGAAAGAGCAAAGAGCTGCTCGCGCTGGATTAGAGAGCCAGGAGCACAACGTAGAGCTTGTAAAGTGTTTACGAGTGACTGCCGGTAAATTGTCTTTTCTCTTCCTCACATGTTGGGTAAACCACGACATTGTTTGCATTATGTCTCCCTCCTCCTCTCGAGGTGAATCCTTTGAGATCATCCCCTTAAAAAGACGGGACGATATCACATTAAATCTCTTTGTACTTCCGTGGTGTCACAGTCAACCATCGACCGTCACCGATCACTTTTTACGGAGTTTGAACATCATTAAATACAAAATGTGTGCGTGTATTCCACCCGTATCATGACACTGGGCCTTAATCTGATGCTACAACAGCCTCCTCTCTTCTGGTTTCAGGCTTTCAAACAGATTTTCGGGGCCTGGCTGCCGGGATTTGCTCCCATTCAGCTACAAAAGCACTCACGGGGTCTGGCTCCCGTGAGCGTCCCAGTTCCTCTCACTGCTGAGTGAGGTGGAGGTCAAGCATCTGTGCAGACCAGTATCTTACGAATTGAGTTGATATGGCACTCCACTTCTAACATTTTTTACTTTCATGCAGGAGATCAGAGTTCGTGTAGCCCGCCCGCCGTTGTGCAATTCACCTTTTTTTTAACGAATCTTTTCTCGAACTTTAAGCCGACTGTGACACGAGAGGGGAAGCTAAGTGCAAACAAACTATAAACAAGACATATTTAACCTGAAAACACACCGTGAAAGGGTTAAAGTCGAAAAAACACGGACAACTCCCAGACCAGACCCGACTTGTCAGTCACCCTGTAGCCCCGCCCCTAAAGCGTCCCCTGCTTTATTGTCTGTTTGACTCTGAATGACCATAATGTACTAAATGATGACATCATGCTGGATAGAAGAAGACTTGAAACTAGAGACGGAGACGTAAACTGATGTTTAAATATACATAATAAATCATATCCATACAATCAGACTTCTTTTTTTAAACGCAGGAGTCGCCCCCTGCTGACCATTAGAAATAACGCATGTTCATGGCGCTCCCGCATTTGATCCACTTTTCTAAAGTGGAGGTTCGAAGCAGAACAAATAAAAAGACGGAGGACGTCAGTGATAGCGCCACCTGTGAAAACAAGCAACATTAAAACCGCTTTCGGATTAAGGACAGAGGGAACGTGGAGATCTCCGAAGGAGACAATGTGGAAGGGAAGAAGGGGTCGAGCCGGTGAATGCAAAGGCGGCGATAAAGGAACCGATATCAATCTGTTGAGCGGCAACACGTAAGGGACGCTGCGTAATTCGTCAGACGTTTGGCAGCCGTGCAACTCATCAAGATCCCCGTGAGCTTTGAGGGGCGCCATGAGAGCGGAGCGAGAGAATGAGAGCGGAGCGAGAGAATGAGAGCGGCGTGTCGACGGAGAGACGGAGACAGAGAGAAGACAAAAGAGGGTGAACCTGCTGCCCGGCTGCTGGTGTTGTGATTGATGAGGTCACCGAGAGGGCTCCCCCAAAATGCAGAGTGCCTCGTGAGGGTCAGTCCGAGGCTGGGCGGGGGTCAGAGTGCGACCAAAGGGGAGACCGACAGCAGCGCAGCAAGTGTCAGGAAGGGAATCCGGAGGAAGCGCCCGATTGACACCGGGTGCCGGTAATCAGAGTATCGCCGGACCGTCACAGGGATCTAAACTTCTGTTTCTCCACAGTTAGGGCGGAGTCTATTCCGTGAGTTGTGTCTCGATGGCGAGGCTTTCAGTTGCACTTCCGACCGAGCGGGAGTCAGTTGAGTCGTGTTTCCATTTTGAATTATAAAGCTCTTCGAAATTAAATACCGCTAATATGAGCGTCTCGTCGGGAAAACAGGAAAGAAAGCCCGCCTCCTGATCCGATTGGCTGCCTTGGGCCTCCTCCTTGATCCGATTGGCTGCCTTGGATCTCCTGCTTGATCCGATTGGCTGCCTTGAGCCTCCTGCTTGATCCGATTGGCTGCCTTGAGCCTCCTGCTTGATCCGATTGGCTGCCTTGGGCCTCCTCCTTGATCCGATTGGCTGCCTTGGATCTCCTGCTTGATCCGATTGGCTGCCTTGGGCCTCCTCCTTGATCCGATTGGCTGCCTTGGGCCTCCTGCTTGATCCGATTGGCTGCCTTGGGCCTCCTGCTTGGCCGATCACATTGAGTTGGTGCGCTAGCCACCATATTTTCCCCTTTCCTTTCATTCTTAAAATAAGATGAGATAATATAATCCTTCATTATTTTCCCCCTGCGCTTACGAGTCAAAAAGCTTGAGGACGTGTGCTGATTTGTACCTTTTTAAAAATAAGTTATTTTGTCCGTTTGCTGCAGCTTCTATGCTCTCGCCTCTATGGCTTTGTATGCAGTTACATCATCTATAGAATCTTCTTATTCAGTCCCAATTCATGATAAGCCGCTCATATATAATGCTTATAAAAGTATCATTAGTGTACCTTGATGTGGTCACATTTCCATACAGCATATTATTAGGTATTAATTCATCATATATGGATTGAACATTGCAGAATCATATTTCAGCTCGTCGGGAAGATTAGTGTAAAATACACAAAATCACAACGCTTATAAAACTAAAGTGCGTGACGGGGAAGACGCCGTGTCCCGTAACCCAAACAAGAATAACTCCTCCCACCCCAAAACGGCGTACATGCTAATGCCGCATACATGGGGGCGGCTTTAGCTCAGTGGGGTAAGAGGGCCGTCCTGCAACCGCAGGGTTGTGGGTTCGATCCCCGCTCTCCCCATTAGTTGCAAGCCAAGCAAGTCAAGAGCCTGCACAAGGCACCCCCCCCCAGTTGCTTCCCGGCGCAGCCCACTGCATAATAACTAAGGATATGGGTTAAATGCAGAACTGCAGAGAACTAATTTCATAAAAAAATATTCTATTCTATGTCCACACAAAGCACCTTCCTGAGTTGTCACTTAGAGTCCCCAGGTGGGAGGGCCCGCCGTGGAGTAGCAATGTGTGAAGGTAACCTTTTCAACTGTGTCGGAGCCACTTGGTAAACACACACTATAATTACTGCTTATTAGAGGCTATATAGGGGCCCATTAGTGCACTGGCCCTACCCCTCGCTGCCTGCCACCTCATTATAGGAGCCGGCACAGCACAGTCTGCCTCATTACCACCTGCCTGTTAAACTCACACACACACACACACACACACACACACACACACACACACACACACACACACACACACACACACACACACACACACACTCACAAACAAGTAAACACATACTTGTGAACCCACTGCAGGTGCTGCCAGATTGTAGTCAGGTGTTGACTTGTTAAGGGTTAGACATTGGGAAAGTGTGTGTCCGTGTGTGTGTGTGTGTGTTTGTGTGTGTAGGTTCATGTGTGTAAGCATGTTTATTGCATCATGTGATATTAATCCAAAGTGATCAACAGAGATTGTTTATGAAGTTGTAAATTATTGTTAAATATTCATTTAGATACACGGATGTTCATCGTATGTTTCATACGTTACCGACAGCGTACGCGTGACTGCACGCATAACTTTGGTTGAGTCGGACAATTTTTATACTTCCTGTTTCACAATAACTATACAGGAACTGCCCCGCATTACTTGGGCATAACCACCTGTCATAACCACCTGTCATAACCACCTGTCATCACCACCTGTGTGTCGTTAGTGTGTGTACTTTCTAGTTGACGTGACGTGATATTTTCAGTTTGAGGCTCCTCTTCATTACCATCGTCAACGCTAACAAAATGCTTCTCTCCTAATCGCTTCCCTCGGCACGCCCTGTTTTTTGAACCGCTCTCCGTTACGGCCGAAAAACAAAAAACAATAACTTCACATTCCGCGCCGCGCCCCGACGCCGCTTCGCCACGCCTCCATGCGCCCGCAGACAAAAGCCCCTCCTCTCCGTCAAGCATGGCGCCGAACCGAGCGCAGCTGCCACCGCCGAGGCCCGGCCCGTCTCAACGACCCGGATTTACTGGGGGACCCAGACGCTTGCTTCCCCTCCCCTCTCTCTCTCTCTCTCTCTCTCTCTCTCTCATCCCTCTCTCGGCCCTCGCCGTGCCCCTCTGCTCGGGCTGGAAGTCCCTGAGCGGCGCCATGGCACCGCCGGCAGTCACTTGTTTTTGGTTCCGGCCGGCGGTACGGAGGAGGCAGATGGCGAGAAAGAAAGCGCGAGTGTAGAAGAAGAAAGAGTGGCGCTGTCAAGTCCTACTCAAATTTCCGACTCAATCCCTTTTATTTTTATTTTGGCTTTGTTAGTTGATCGGTCTGTCGGTGAATTAGGTTGTAAACCTTTAAAAGACAGAGAACAAAAATTACCTTTTAAATTAGACATTTTAATTAAACATTTACACTGAATTTTTATTATAATAATAATTACATAATATTAATACATTATATAATATTATATAATAATAATAATAACAATAATTATATAATATTAATAAATTATATAATATTATATAATAATAATAAGATTAATAATAATTAATACATTATATAATATTATATAATAATAATAATTATATAATATTAATAAATTATATAATAATAATAATAATTAATGAATTATATAATATAATATAATAATAATAATTTTAATTTTAATTTCTTCCAAACTCAAAATGAAATATTTTAGCACAAATTCTTTCACACAAAATCAATGCATTTAACGCTGCAATGTGTTTCTTCACCAACCTACACAGCAGCTAAACATATTAATATTAAGCAGCATTTTTAAACAACATGAAAGTAAATAAACCATTTCACCGACCGCTGCTGTCTTTGGACTGACCCTGAAGCGTCTTCTCTGCTGTTTGCTTGTTCCAATGGTGAGAACCTTCCGGTCCCAGGTCCTGTCACAGGTGCTCCAAATCAGGTGACAAGCAGCCGGTTTGCTGCTGCTGGTGCACTCTGGGAAATGTAGTTGTATGAGACTAAGTCCTCAGATTCAGCTCAACAGACACAATGTGGAGGGACCCTGTGGAGAAGACCTGAGTATTCTGCAGGGTGCGAGAGCAGTAAGTCCTCCGATGCCACATGTGAGTATTCACGTGAGGATTTACCCGTCTGCTGTCTCCATGGTTAAAGTCCAGTGAAAAGTCAGATATTTATGGTTTATTACAAAGTGGGTCTTAATCTCATAGCCTTGGCGGTCGCTTATCAGTTTTAGACACATTGTACTCACCAAATTCATTATTGGAAAGTTACTGGTCCAATGGGTCTAGAGAGTCTGACGTACTTACTGGTCAAATTGAGTAATAATGTCGGCAATAATCTACATTAAGTATACGCTAATTGGAGGCAGGTAGTTGCAGTATAAGCTGTGATGGGCAACAGTTATTTGCCTTTAATTTTCTCTTCGTCTAACTTGGAGATTCTTGACCCGTCTGGTTTATTTCTCCCAGGTTCTATAATTCTGGAGTTATCCGTCAGGTTTTGCTGAAGTATAGAATTAGACGATCCAAAAATCAACCTTATTTCATTTACTCATTGCATGTTCCTTTAATCCTTTAAAGATACCCGCACGGGCGCATCGGCGGCAGCAAGGGTGGCGCAGTATTTATATTTATTTTAATATTTGGGTGAGAATGGATTTTCTGTTGTGTGACAGTTTGTAAACAGATGTTTTGATGTAGCTTTGTTGTTGAACCTCAGCCTCATTTATTCAGTAATTAATATACAAACGGTGATTTACTGCGTGTTCCTTGAATGAAACAATGCATTTTGAATGCTGGCCCCCCAGTATGTGTACAGGGCATATAAACCTTTAAAGCTTGCATCAACACAAATATAACCAAAATAACCAAAAACACATTGACTAAATACCATCATATTAATAAAAAAATTTAGAGAAACAACTCATTACAATCATTAATCAAGAGCAATCACGAACATCCAACGTTGAAGTATGTTATATTTTCGCGTACACGCGGCTGTCTGAACAAATCCACCGAGATGGAACGGCGCCAGATAATGAAGCCCTCACAATATGAGCTCGTCGGCCTTGGACCGGAGTCGAGAATCATCAACCTGAAGCACCTGTTAGTCCAGTTAGTCCGTTAATTTAATTAGGAGAGAAAGGAGTTGGCTGTGTCGAACAACAAGTTCCCCCCCGGAAGAATCCCTCGAATTCTTGCCGTGTGGTTAGTGTTGTAGAAGTGGCTGATAAAGGCGCATGTGTGGCATTCAAGATATAAGCATGTGTGTGTGTGTGTGTGTGCGGGTATGTGTGTGTGTGTGTGTGTGTGTGTGTCCACTCCAGGGTACTCCAAACGTTGAGGACAGCCCCTCCAGAAAACACAGGCCCGGCCCTCCAATCTCAAAGGACGAGCTCCATTCACCTCCTGGCAACGGCGCTGAGAAATGGAGAAGAGATGGGCCGAGCGGAATGGGCGGGCAGTAAATTATCAACTTTCGGTGGAGAGGACACGATATTTATTTATAGCATTCAGCCGGCGTGGTGGTGGGGGGGGGGGGGGAGGGGCTTTTGCGAGGGGCATCCTAGGTGGTCAGCGCTGACCTGCACTAACCCCTTGTATCCTGTCTCATTCTCCCAGCCTTCACACTCGTCTTGTACCCGGAGCTCCCGAGACCTCCCTGGTAATTAGGGAACGAGTCACGCCCACTCCCTGCCCCCGAATGCGGTAAATTCTCCTCCTTCTCCCGGCCCCCGTGACACGCACACTCACACATCCTCCGAAATCGGGCGGGGGGGGGGGGGCTTCGAGACGCCATTCAGCCCCCCCCCCCCCTCACACTCTACATTTTATCACCACCCCTTGTTTTGTTTCGCTGTCTCAATCCATCAATCTTCCCATTAGCCTCCTCCGTATTACGGAAGCCGCGGGGAACGCCCCCTTTACACCGGCCCTTCAAATCCGTCTTCCTCTCCTGCGCCTCTCTCGGCCTCCTCCCTCTCTCTCCCTCCATCCTCACGGCCTTCGGGCCTCGTTAGCGGGTTACCCGCCGGCTCCTCGAAAGTGTCCGCATGGTCTTCCTCGTCCTCCAACTTGAGGTTAGCGTCAGACTCACCTGGTGGGGGGGGCTGGACAGAGGGAGACGGGCTGTGGGTGCAGGGCGGGTGGGGTGTGGGTGGGGGGGGGGGTAGCAGCACTTTGGGTGGTATGTGTCCTGCGAGGGTGGGACACAATGCCACCAGTGTTCAGGCGGGCCCACAGGAGCTTGTTTTACAACAGGGGAGGGGCGGCCATCAATGGCCATGTGATGTGAACCACGCTGAGCCGATTCCCAGTGACAAGCAGCCCCCTCCGAGCTGGAGCCCCGCCTCCTCTTTTCTCTGCTTTCTCCCATCGCCTCCCTCCTCCCCTCCCACCACATTCTGTCCCCTCGGACCAAAACCAGGGCGAGCCGAGAGCAGGCCACGGCGCCGCCCCTCAACGGGCTGGACATAAGGGGGAGGCATGCCCACACACAGCACATAAACACACACACACACACACACAGACGCACACACTCACAATTTCTCCCAGACATAATGGGCATCGACTCACGTGCGTCGACACGCATGGGGACGGACCCTTCCCGTCCTTCTCCGCCTAATGACGCCTCGAGCGACTTGAATTGGGGTTGGTTTAATTGAAGCGGCGTGGCCCTTATTTGTGTTCCTCTCTTCGTTCTCAGAAAGAAAAAAGAAGAAGAAAAAGAATGTCCTTGATGACAGCGTAATTGCTAAAGAATTGAAGGAGAGTCAGTGTGTCGAGCTGCCATGCAAACGGGGCTACCCGGCCCGGGCGGCAGGGCCTCGCGCCCAGAGGGCCCGCCAGAGCCTCTGACCCGCCGGCTCCATCATGGAGCTCTGCTCTAGTTTAAAACTACTTGGTCCAAATCGAGTTTAAAAATAAACCGCCAGTAGGAGAGGGACACCTGCATGGGACACCTGCATGAGACACCTGGGACACCTGCATGGGACACCTGGGACACCTGGGACACATGGGACACCTGCATGGGACACCTGGGACACCTGTGACACCTGCATGGGACACCTGGGACACATGGGACACCTGCATGGGACACCTGGGACACATGGGACACCTGGGACACCTGCATGGGACACATGGGACACATGGGACACCTGCATGGGACACATGGGACACCTGGGACACCTGCATGGGACACCTGGGACACCTGCATGGGACACATGGGACACCTGCATGGGACACCTGGGACACCTGGGACACCTGATGATGGCCAACACATCGTCTTTCCAATAGCTGCTGACTAAGGGAACTCTTTCTGTCAGCAACATGGAAATGAAGTTCACTTCATCTATCCATCCATCACTCCATCCATCCATCACTCCGTCCAACCATCCGTCCATCCATCACTCCATCCATCACTTCATCCATCCATCCATCCATCACTCCGTCCAACCATCCATCCATCACTCTGTCCATCCATCCATCCATCACTCCATCCATCACTCCATCCATCACTCCGTCCAACCACCCATCCATCCCTCCCTCCATCCCTCCTGGAGATGACTCTCACATTAAGGTGGTTGCCACAGGTGAAAGTCACTTATTTTAAGTTGCCCTCTGTGTTCAGAGAGCTGCTCGTCGTTTGGATGTTCACGCTTTCTATTGTTGTGTTTTTTCCCAGCTTTACATTAAATGATAAGAGTGGAATTGTATTTTAATAGTGGAGAAACGTTGGTTCACAATCAAGTGCTCATCTCTCCACTAATACCTCGATGAGCAATACGTCTTCCTGAAGCATAATTGTCCGGGTGATATTTTAGCAGCACATGCCACCATTTCACATTTGTTTCAATGTAGTTACGAGAAAAAAATGTTACATTTTCAGTTTGGGAATGTGAAACACCAACTGACCACTCAGAGGACACCTACAACCCAAAAGGTGTGAAAACATCATTTTCGGGGTATAGGTTTGAGTGTGTGTGTGTGTGTGTGTGTGTGGGGGGGGGTGACAGCTGTTTCTCTTGGGGAAATAATAAAGTAGTCGAGACTCTTTGTCCGGGCTGATGAGCTGGTGTGTGATGGGATCAGGAGGCAGTGAGAGTAAAGGAATGTAACCCAGCCTCTCGGTCCCTCCATATGACGCTAATTGCAGCAGAGCGGGGATGGCCTGGGCTGCTTGTCTACGCCATTGTTATTCCTCTGCCTATTGTCTCCGGCCTTCTGACAATGGCCATCTGAATGAGAGCCTGTTGAGCCGGGCGGATCCCCATCATTAGACCCCTTTACACCCTTTGTGATGCAGCACCGAGGAAACTGTAGGGCTATCGGTGACTCCCAACGGGGCCGAGGCCCTCGGCCACTGTGACGCAGAGACAATCTATTTGTTGTTTCGGACGTCCATCCGCACAAAAGAAAGCACGCTTCACCTTTGGAGAACTTTTCAGCGAAGCTCTCCGATGCGGAGATGTTTGAAAATGACTCTCGTAGACTCGGGATGAAAGATTTATAGCCGCTTATCACGTACGGTCTTCTCCGCAAGACACAACCCGACACTCAAGGAGTGTTGGAGTAAGTACAACATCGGTTAGACTCTCGTCTTATGGTCTTTTCAGTCTTTCAAAAAAAGGAAAGAAGATTTTCCTGTTGTAAAATATAATCCTTGTAGCCTACAACTAAACCCTTCAAAATGGCTACCTCCCTTCAAAGCTGGTTTCCAATCCAACGAGGTGACACATTCTGGACCCCAACACTGAATTGTGTTTTTTGACGCCAGGGATCAGAGACAGTTGGAGGGAACAGAGCAGAGTTATATATATTTAATCCTGAATTCAATGTGTCCATTCAAGCCCACTTCACACCAGATGGTGGCGCTGAAGCTGTTTCGTTCTGTGCAAAGCGAAATGGAAGGAAGAAGAAGAAGAAGAAGAAGATGAAGATTTGGCCGATTTCATATTGCTTCGGCGTGGGCCGCCAGCTGTTAAAGCAACTTTAAAATGCCGGGGAGGATGGAACTTCATCCGACATTGAATATACATTTCAGATTCAAGAATAATCAGACAAAGATGTAGTTGTTGTTGTTGTGGTTTTAGGTGTTGATTCAACTCCATTTTGGTGGATGCAGTTTGTGCTGCTGTTGCATAATGAAGAGACGTTTCATTTAGCCTCCTCATGTTGATATCAATGGGCTGGACAAAATACCCGAAACACCTATAAGGATAACACAATGCCAAATGAACTAATAATAATAATAATAATAATACATTTATTTTATAAGGCGCCTTTCAAGGCACTCAAGGTCGCCGTACAACACATTAAAAACAGTGAAGACAACCGGACTGATTATTTTGTGGCAAAAAAATGCCCCAAAATAACCAAATGAGATGATAAATCAGACGCGTGGGCGGGACTAGACCACTTACATTGATGCCCCACGGTTCCCACTCCGGGTCGACCCAATCTCAAAAGTAAAAAATAGCAAAATAAGCATGTGTAGATTACTATGTGATTTGATTGCTTCAATTATACTTAACTAAATTGTACAGTCTAAATAAGTTCCAGAGCTTTTCTAAACATCCTGAAGACATTTTAACAGCCTGAACATAACGTCTCCTTCATTACCCCCGGAGACAACCGACAGCATCACTCCAGAGAACGTGACGCTTTTTTTGTGCGCGCAAGTCGGGTCACGGACGCACTAAGACAGAGACACAACCCGCCAGCTGGCGTTGCTTTGGGGTAACGTGCTGCTCCGTCCGCTCCTCCGTCTCCCTAAAACAAGCATCTGGAGGGGAGTGAATACAAGTGTGAATATATTCATCCCCGTGCTGCTTTGTTAAATCTCTGGGCGTGAAGCCGTCGTACCCCCCTTGCCCTCCGGGGTGACCCCCGAGGATCAGAGACCGGGTTGTCGAAACATTTGTAACATTTGGCCAAAGCAAATCTCCGGCTGCCTGTTGAATTGAAGCTCAGACCAAAGAGGAGAAGAAAAAAGAAGGGGGAAAAAATCCCCCCTGGAACCCTCAAAACACTCCCTACACCAGGACCCCCCCCCCCCTCCCCCCGCCTTCTCTCGTTTCTTATCCCTCACACACACATCGAGCACGGAGGCTCAACCCCTCACAACCTCCAGCAAATCCCCTTTATCTTTTCCCAGCCAGATGGGGCCGCCGGAATAATAGCCCGAGCCCAATGAGTTCCATTCAATTTGTCATGCCGTCTAAAGGAGCTTGTAAGCTTCCCATTTGCAGTTATGTTATAGTAACCATGGGAGGCTCGGCAGTGTTAGGACTTAATTACCTCCTAATAGCTGTTGTAGAGATAAAGCCCCGGGCCAGCATAACCTAACACTGTCCGGCCCCTTTAGGCACGGAGGCCTGAAGACTCCCTCGATCCGCATCACGTGGCCTGCCTATACATCAAGGCCTCTTCACGCCACGTGCACCTGGACAGCTCCGCCTCCGGGTCCTGGACCCACATCCACCGATGTTTCAACGTCCGCTGGTTCGGGAAAGCTGGAACTAACTTTTTTATAGCAAAGACAAAATGTTACGCCGTCTGTTGGTCAGCGAACAACTTTCGGTCCGGTTGGAATCACCTCAACAGTTATTGGATAGATGCCCATGAAATGTCGTACGGACACTTTATTTTTGTAAACCTTTATTTAACCAGGTGAATCCCATTGAGATTAAAAATCTATTTTTCGAGGGCGACCTGGACGAGACAGGCGACATGATAATGCTTACTTCAGTGAACCTATAGACGCTTCCTCTAGCGCCACCATGAGGTTCATGTTTGCGGTGTTGGGGGATAACAGCTGATGCTTCGACATTCCCTCTAGCACACAGGTGTCAAACTCAAGGCCCGCAGGCCGAATCCTACCTATCTACCTATCTACCTATCTATATATATATATATATATCTCTGTCTACCTATCTACCTCCTACCTACCTATATATCTATCTACCTACCTACCTACCTACCTATCTATCTACCTACCTATCTATCTATCTACCTATCTATCTATCTACCTACCTACCTATCTATCTATCTACCTATCTATCTATCTACCTACCTATCTATCTATATACCTACCTACCTATCTACCTATCTATCTATCTACCTACTATATCTATCTATCTACCTACCTATCTATCTATATACCTACCTACCTATCTATCTACCTACCTACCTATCTATCTACCTACCTACCTATGTATCTACCTACCTATCTATCTACCTACCTATCTATCTACCTACCTACCTATCTACCTACCTACCTATCTATCTACCTATCTATCTACCTATCTACCTATCTATCTATCTATCTATCTATCTACCTACCTACCTACCAATACTACCTATCTATCTATCTATCTTTCTAAAATATTTTTTGTGGGAAACATTATTTAATGTGTTTTCTGTAGTAGTAGTTGTTGTTGTTGTTGTTGTTGTTGCTCTTCTTCAAAACAGCATGCACTTCCTGTGTTGGCACTTAACTTTGCAATCTAATGTACAGTGACTCACTTCGGTGGGAGAGCCGCATGTGACACACACACACGCACACACACGCACACACACGCAGTAACACAGTGTGGCAGGCGGCGTCTCACGTTCCTCGCCACAGATTTCAACAAAAGCGAGAATTTTGCTTCATTTGGTTCCAAGATTTGTCAGAGAATGGGACGGAGGGGCCGAGCCGGGACATCATTCATGTCTTTCAGCCGGTTAGCTCCTCAGACAGAAAGAGAAAACTTCTCTCCGCTTTTTTCCACCCACTCTTTTCTGCTTTTTTTGTTGTTGTTGGTTCCTTTTCTTTTTTTTATTTTGGAGGCAGATTAGCAGGATTAAGTAGGCTCACATATGCTCCTCTTCACTATTGGTATTCACCACGGCACCGGGCCTATACCGCCACCCAGACTGATGGACAGGGAGGGAGAGAGGGAGAGAGAGGGATATAGAGGGATATAGAGAGAGGGAGAGGGAGAGGGAGAGAGGGAGAGAGAGAGGGATTGAGGGAGGGAGAGAGAGAGAGGGAGAGAGAGGGAGGTGAGAGAGAGAGAGGGAGAGAGAGGTGAGAGAGAGAGAGGGAGGGAGAGAGGAGGAGAGAGAGAGGGGAGAGGAGGAGAGAGAGAGGAGGGAGGGAGAGAGAGAGAGAGAGGAGAGAGGGAGAGAGAGAAAGGGAGGGAGGGAGAGAGAGAGAGAGGGAGAGAGGGAGAGAGAGAGAGAGGAAGACGGAGGGAGAGAGGGAGAGAGAGGGAGAGGGAGAGAGAGAGGGAGAGAGAGAGGGAGGGAGGGAAGGAGAGAGGGAGAGAGAGAAAGGGAGAGATGGAGAGAGGGAGAGAGGTAGGGAGGGAGAGAGAGAGGGAGGGAGAGAGGGAGATGATGGTGGTGAGGAGTGTTGTGTAGTTGAGAGTCAAAGTTGGAGGGGAAGAGGAAGTGTTAATAACTCCTCTATAACCTTTTGGTTTAAGGCTGTTTTTTGTTCTCCGCCCTTTTTGCTGATGATTCAAATCAAACTCTAATATGACAGTAAACTCTATTTTCCACGACAACGCTTCAAACTGTTTGTGTTCTGCTCTTTCCTGTATCGACCCCATGCGATGCCGAGTCGTCGGGTCCAGTGAGAACCCGGTTCCCCCAGTCCGCTGTGGAGGAACCTGCCGGGCCGGCACCGGGAGCCAGACCCTCGGCACCAGTGGTCTCTGGTGGTTCAACGGGAGCAGATCCCTGCCGCCGTGGGGTCAGAGCGGGGAGGAAAACCGGGAAAGACGAGCGGCAAAGCTCATTCACTCATAACACATGAAGTGTTTTCATTTTTCTCTCATAATAACACTATAATAATGGATGTAGGCTGAATATGGCTGTATACAGGTATGGCTCTAACAGTTCCCCCTTGTTTATTTGATGTTATTGTTTGAGCCACTCTGTTTCTTTTAGCAATGGGTGATCATTTTGACCAAATGTGATTTACTGCAACCTCTTTGATTGAAGGGGTGAAACAAGAAATCAAGACATGTCCTCCTGGGGATGAATAAAGTTATATATAATCTAATGTAAAGGCTCATGAATCAGTGAAGCATGTGGTGTGTGTCACACATTAGCTATAAGTCAAATGAAAGGACAAGGTCACCCATCTCTTACTTTTAACACCTGACCTTAAACTGATGGCTTTTTTGGAATTAGAATAAGAGTTTTCAGGAAATCAATCAAAGGAGCAATTTTTAATATATATATATATATATATAAAATTTATATAAGCTTTTAAAATATATATATATATATATATATATATATGAAAAGCTTTTATAATATATATATATATATAAAATGTATACACGCTTTAAAAATAATATATATATATTTATTTATTTATTTCAAATTTATATAAGCTTTTTAAAATATATATATTTTGTAAAGCTTTTATAATATATATATATATATATATATATATATATATATATATAGTTGCCTTCTAAAAAAAGGAAAAGTAGGTCTGCATGATTTATTTGTGGTCATTTCATAAGTTTCTCAACCTTGGTTTGGGACCCTAAATCACCCCCTCGTGCCAAGTTGAGCAAGTCTTTCTTTTTAAATCATAGATCAGGAGATGAATATATATATATATATATATATATAATCTCATATATATGTATATATATATATAGATTCATCTATATGTTTCTGAAACACCGTGTGAGGGTTTACAGTGACACGAGGCCTCCATAGTTCCAGACAGAGATGAACAATATGACGCAACAAGATGCCAGTGGTAAGGAGAGGAGTGTGTGTGGGAATGTGCAATGAGGCGAGAGGTGGCACAGATACACACCTCCTGGTTTCAAACGCCCCCATTAATATAATCTCATTTAACGGGAGGAAACACGCAGATCATAACGATGAGAAAATATAACATAATAAAAAAGGGGGGGGGCAGTGTGTGTTTGCGCGCGTGTGTGCGTGTGTGCGTGTGTGTGTTAAAGACCTTGATTTTGTGAAATCATTGGCGGACTGATGTGAAACCTGAATCACCGTTACGGGAAGATATTCGCTTGTGATTGGCTGGCAGGTGACCGTTGAAATCGCACGAACCCGCCCTCAAGCTTTAGTTCCGGTCAACTGGTCAAGCAACATGTTCTCCATCAGATCCGGACAGTAAAGACCACAGACACACTGACGTATTTAACATTTTAATTTAACTTTACACATTTTAATAAAACAACACTTTATATATTCTTTTTTGTAAAATAAATATATATATATATATATATTCTTTATAAAAGCTTTTTTAAAATATATATATATATATTTAAAAAAGAAAAGAAAAAAGCTTATATACATTATATATATATATATATATATATGAAATATATATTAAATAATAATAATAAAAAATTAAGTTACAATTAAAAAGAGAGATATATATACATATTTTTAAAAAGCATGAATCAAAATGTGTTTTGGATGAGAAGTAATATAATTATAATGGATGACTTTATTTTTTACATTTTTTTAAATAAAAAACTAAATCGGATATTGTCTTTAATTATAAGAAGTTAAAAAAAACATATATATATATATTTATATGTTTTACATTTGTATATATATTGGAGTCCTTTGAGAGAAAACCAGATCAACGTGTCGAGGCAATTAGCGCCGATGGCGTCTGACTGCAGCGCGGCGCTCATATTTGGGGACAAAGCCGCCGTCACTGTGAGTTACGGCCGAGGGCAAATCACCGGTTCGGGCCCTTATGTGCGCCGGGAGGCCGCCGCAGAGCCAGCAGCAGGCCGCACCGCTATCGCTCACTGCGGACTAATTGAAACGTTACGGATCATAACCGTTAGAAACAATTTTTTCACACTTCATTAATTAACGTTAAAGATGCACTTTAACGGCAGCTGCTGGCCGACAGCCGGTAGCAACGGAACAACAGCAACACCGCGAGCGGGAAACATATTGCGCCGCTTATTGGGCTCCGACCCCGTTATTAACGGTTCCTGCATGCGCGTGGAGGGCGGCGGCGCGCAGTGCGGCGCGCGAGGCTCATGCGCGCGGGAGGGTTTGACTATCAAACATTCACAAAATAAAAGAGCTGAGGAACGAATCCATCAATAATAATGACGAAAATATTGTGTCGATTAAAAAGAAATAAGACATCAAATACAGAGACGATAAATTCTACTAAAGTGTTTTTAGTCACATTTCAATATTTAAAAAAAATGTAATCTAATTAATGAACATTTATTTCATTTAAATTTTTTAAAGAATTGTGAGTTATTTTATTACTTGTTTCCGGACACTGGATAATACAGGCACATTAATATTCACTTATAAGAGGGGCACACAAAGAAAGGTGGCTTATCATCTGTGTTATTACAATAAAATCCATGCGCGCGCGCGGGCCAGCATTTCCACAAGCAGGAGCCATAGGGGGGAGTGTGTCTGATTTCACTTAATGCTGTGTGTTGGTATAATTACATCAGGCTGGAGAACCCTCCGCCCCCCCCCCCCACCTCCCCCCACACTCCCCCTCATTCTCCTCCTCCCTGCGCGGAGCTGATTGGTCGCGGGGGCAGCGACTGCGTTGCCCCGGTGACCCGGCCCGCGAGCGGCTCCATCCCCGGCTATATAACCCGCGGTCGCGCGCAGCGTGCCAAATGGGCTGTCAATGCGATTTGGGAGTAACAAGTGGATTTGACGTTAAACGGTTTTCTCACCATTCGCGCTCGGAAAACACTCTTGGTACGTGTTTGATTACTATTATGTATTTATTTGTAAATATTATTATGCTTATATTTCTGTTTCTCCTTCTACTTTACTATTTCTTTTGTAATTCCTCATGTGGTGATGAAATATTAATTAATATATATATATATATATTTATATTTCTTTTGTAATTCCTCATTTGGTGATGAAATATTAATTTATATATATATATATATATATATATAATTATTATTATTTTAGTCAAGCTACATTGAAATACATGTATTTCCTACCAGCCTTGTTTAAAAAAAAAAATAGAATACGTTCCTGCAGGATACACAGGTGCTATTTTAGTCCTACTTTATAATTTTTAATCAAACGTATTACATCTCGATAACTTGTCATCGACCGTCGCTGTGACCTCCGTGCAGTCGGTGTTTCCTCCCGTGCCGGGATGGTTGCTGTTCGGTACATTAACCACGCGGGTCTTCTCTCTCCAGCTCACCGTGCTGGACACAGACCATGGACTCAGATACGAGCCGCGTGTCGAGCAGACCCTCATCTCCGGAGGTGGACGACATCTTCCTCGCCACCCTCAAGAAGTCGGTGCACGGCTTCTCCAGCGCCGTGTCCTCCACGCAGAACGACCACCTGTCCGAGCTCGCCACCCTGCACGGCCTGCACGGCCTGCACAGCCTCTCCGAGGACGACGACGACTCCCTCTCCCTGCGGCTGTCCAAGAAGGACCAAAAGCTGCTGTCGGAGAACGAGCTGCAGACCATCCGCCTCAAGATCAACAGCCGCGAGAGGAAGAGGATGCACGACCTCAACGTGGCCATGGACGGGCTCCGGGAGGTCATGCCCTACGCGCACGGGCCGTCGGTGCGCAAGCTCTCCAAAATCGCCACCCTGCTGCTGGCTAGAAACTACATCCTGATGCTGAGCAACTCGCTGGAGGAGATGAAGCGGCTGGTGAGCGAGTTCTACGGCAGCGGCGGGCACCACGGCGGCTTCCACCCGGCGGCCTGCGGGACTATGACGCACGCGGGACCCGTGCCGGGACACCCGGTGGTTTCCCACGCCTCGCACCCGGTGGTGCACCACCCGCTCCTCCCGCCGGCCGTCTCCTCCGCGTCGCTGTCCGCGCCCGGCATCTCCGCCGTGACCTCGGTCAGAGCCCACCACGGACTCCTCAAGGCGCCCGGAGCCGGCGCGGGGCCCCTGGGCAGCAGCTTCCAGCACTGGGGCGTCGGCACCGGGATGCCGTGCCCGTGCAGCATGTGCCAAGTCCCGCCTCCGCATGTGACCAGCATGAGCGCGGTGCCCCTGCCGAGGCTGTCCGGCGACCCCAAGTGACTCCACACTCGAGGTGGAGACGAACTTGTTCCGGGGGGGTGTTGGTACTGACTCTCTCTCTCTCCCCCACATTGTGACTCGTTTTATATTTATCTCTGTGGCTGAATCCGTTACGACGGAGCCGGTAAAGAATCCATCGGGTTTTGTTTTTTTGGGGGGTTTTGCAAACTAACTTAGCGTTTTATGGTAATTTACCTCACTTGTTTAACAGGCGTGTCTCCACAGAGCTCCTTATTACTGGACACAAGGCCCGGGCCGTGTGCGCGCGCGCGTGTCTGTGTGTGTCTCCGCAGATATTTAAAGATCAAATTGATTTTACTTCTCTCTCCTGTGGGCCCCAATCCAACCTCAAATATAGAGTGTACATATGTAGATGGATTATTCATATATTAGAGTCTCGTTACGGGAAGACTCCCCCCCCCCCCCCCACATGTTGCACCTGCTTTACTCTCTCACGTCTCAACGCTTCCCACTCCCTCTCTCTCTCTCTCATTCTCTTTCCCGACGCGAACAATGACCACTTGTTTATTTTTTTATTAAAAAATAAAATAAAAAATGAAAATGATATTTATTTACTTACTTTGGACGGGAATTTCAGATGAATGTCTGATCGTGTTGGGGCTTGAAATGTAAAATAAAGACGATTAATTGAAAAGTGAAAAAAAGGTCTTTGGTGATGTTTGTTTGTTTGTTTGTTTGTTTAAATATGTGTGTAGTTTACACAACAGAAGGAGGGACATGTCTAATGAGCTTTACAACGGCACTGATGCAACAGACTCACAATCACACTGAGGACCATATAACAGTATCAGACATTTAATTTGACTTTAAATTCACAATTTTACCAGACCTGTACTTTTATTATCAGAATTACTATAATTTTGAGTACTTATTACTCTATTATTGTCAACATAATCTATTGTCATAATCTAGAAATATTGGCATTCGAGGAAGCCAGTTGTGACATGACGGAAGGACCATATTTCCTTTTCATTGGCCTCCATTGTGCAAACCATACATAACATTTTAAACTGCTCAATATTTCAATATTCATGTCTGAAATATGTTGTCATATTTTGAGATATATAAATAAAATAGTTTTCATTGATCTCAAACTCCTTCTAACAGGTTTGCTTCTATAGTTCAACAATTCAGCCAGAAATAAAACAATTATATCCAGAGGTTTGGTTCTTTACACAATCTTTTGAATTGTGAATAACTTTAATAAAAAATAATATTAGTCTTACATGAATTCCACTTAATTAAAACAAAAATAATTCATCTAAGAGCAAATTTATTGAAATAATTGAGGTGGACAGTGTATATGTTGTTCAAGATTCAATTGTTCATTTATATATATATATATATATATATGTATATATACTATATATATATTTATATACATACATATATTATTTTTATTTTTATTATTTAATTTATTAATCTTAATATTTTAATCTTGTGAAACAAACGTGGTTTTCTGGATGGATCTCAACACAGTCGATCAGCTCCGTTTCCAACGCGTCATGACGTAGTGCACCTGTCGGTCAGACTGCGGAACGCGTCTGCTGCAATGCGCCAACACATTGAAATGTTACAGATATGTATAAATGACGAGAGCACCAAACAGCCGCAGCTTTGCAAAATAAAAGCGCGTCCACAGCCGAAAAGGGGTCGCGCGCACAAGCACGCCATGTGACGAGAGGCCGGTGCACTTTAGGAAAAAGGCAGCAGCTGCACAGCAGACCGCGCATGCTGTTGCAATGTTTCCAAAGGCTTTTGAAGATGGAACGATATGAACTAAAATCTCTGAATATTCATGCAGGCATTTGTTTATTCGTCTCATTACTGGGATTGAATTATTCAAAGTCCTTATAGGACGTTGCAGAGGTCATTCGGTGCAATACAAAACAACAAAACAGTTTATTTACAGGTAGGGACAAAAGTCTCAGCATGTGGAAACTTCCTTTGCTCTTAAATTGATCTTTGAGATTTGCTTTTGATCACAGCGTCTGAACAGCGCACAACACGGTGACTCTACTTCCTCTCTAAACAGGTCACCGACCTCAAAGAAAGAAGCAGTTTATATATCGCTATTTCTTTTGTTTATTTGCTCTAGATGCGGAGATCATGCATAGGAATGTTGTTGAGTTCAGTTAGAGACGCAGGGCTGGAAGAAGAGAAATACTCAGTGATGCTGCAGCCTGTCAGTCCACTCATTTATGTGCAAGAGGCCTTGAATTAGCCTGAACTGACAAAGAGTGCAATTGAAGTATGGATCTCATAAACAACATTACAATAGAGCCTTAAATGCTGCACACAGGTGTTTCCAAAGGGACAAAAGGTGTTTTGCTCATGTCAATCACAGCAATAGTCCGGTATACATAAGTTGATCCTGGAGGAGCCTCTAGTGTGTTGTCACACCAGTGTATTTAGTAATTGGTTCATAACTCCACTTATACAAATGTAAAGCAGCTCCAAGCTCCACAGAGTTGATATGAGAGTGGAGCCACTTTTTCCCCCATGGACTAAAAAATGACCCACGGACATCCGGCTCGTGTCCTCGGGGAAAGGTGACGATCAGTGTTCACTCCTGGAACACGAGGCTCTTCGGAAGTCACACATATGATGGAGCGATAGAGACGTGACACAACCGGAAGGAGGCGAAACAACGGGGATTTGGACGAATTATTCTAATTATTGACGTACGAGACAAACCGGGTGCTATATGTTCTCCTCGGAGACAGAAGGCTCCGGTCGGACGACGTCGGACCTCGACGATCGAACGCGACGGCAACAAAATGAAACGCGGTTAGTTTCTCCGCCGCTCCAACAATCCGCCGCACGCTTTGGTTGAATGTGAAGAGAAACCGTCTTCATGCTTCTCAAAGCGGAACAGACACCATTGACAACGTGACGAGAATACAACCTGAGAAAGAAGGGACAGCACCTGTGTTCTTTTGGAGTGTCCTGGTAAACCATGACAGAGTGACGGCGGTCCAGAGCAGTAGTTCTGTTCTTTTTGGAGTGTCCTGGTAAACCATGACAGAGTGATGGCGGTCCAGAGCAGTGGTTCTGTTCTTTTGGAGTGTCCTTGTAAACCATGACAGAGTGATGGCGGTCCAGACCAGTGGTTCTGTTCTTTTTGGAGTGTCCTGGTAAACCATGACAGAGTGACGGCGGTCCAGAGCAGTGGTTCTGTCCTTTTTGGAGTGTCCTGGTAAACCATGACAGAGTGATGGTGGTCCAGAGCAGTAGTTCTGTTCTTTTTGGAGTATCCTGGTAAACCATGACAGAGTGATGGCGGTCCAGAGCAGTGGTTCTGTTCTTTTTGTAGTGTCCTGGTAAACCATGACAGTGTGACGGCGGTCCAGAGCAGTGGTTCTGTCCTTTTTGGAGTGTCCTGGTAAACCATGACAGAGTGATGGCGGTCCAGAGCAGTGGTTCTGTCCTTTTTGGAGTGTCCTGGTAAACCATGACAGTGTGACGGCGGTCCAGAGCAGTGGTTCTGTTCTTTTTGGAGTGTCCTGGTAAACCATGACAGAGTGATGGCGGTCCAGAGCAGTGGTTCTGTCCTTTTTGGAGTGTCCTGGTAAACCATGACAGAGTGACGGCAGTCCAGAGCAGTGGTTCTGTTCTTTTGGAGTGTCCTTGTAAACCATGACAGAGTGACGGCGGTCCAGAGCAGTGGTTCTGTTCTTTTGGAGTGTCCTTGTAAACCATGACAGAGTGACAGTGATCCAGAGCAGTGGTTCTGTTCTCTTTGATTTATTTTATGGTCTGTTGTCCGTACTGTGACATGTCTAGCGGTGTTCCCATCCGATTGTCCAGCGATGTTTAAGCAGACCTTTGAACTTCAGGGCATTTTTAATCAACTTGTTTGGAGCGCATACTTCTGGGCTCCAGCGTAGTTTTGTTAAAAGTTAAGCAAAACAGGAATTGTCTTTTATACTAATGGAAATATCAGAGAAAACGGCGACGGTAGATACGGCTGATGATTGCTGAGCTAATTCCCACGACGTTAGCATTCATTTGGCAACGGTATTCCTCTATCCAATTTACTGCTTCAACTTTCTGCAAAAACAAAAAACACCCAATCAAGAGAACTTTCTTTCTCCCTTCAGGACGTTTGATCAAATGGTGCCGTGTGCAGACAGAACTTCAAAACCAGCACGCAAATATCTGAATGGAAACACGACTATTGTCAGATTTGTATACATCTGCTGCAAAGTGGTTTATTACCTTCGCTTTGAAAATGTGGAAGGTTATGTTTTGATCGCCGTGTATTTATTTATTTATTTATTTGTATGTGTGTTATTGGCATAACACAAAAAGTATTAAACCGAATCGCGTGAAATTTGGTGGGATGATTTGTTATTATCTGGGGACCATTTGATTAGATTTTGGGATCAATCGGGTCAAAGGTCAAAGGTCAAGGTCAAGAAAAGATCAACATCTTCTTTTTACCATAGCACGGTCAATTTATATCCAATTGGCATGAAACTAATGCCAAAATGTTCATAATCCAATGCCCAATCTTGTGATATGCGAAGGTATGCGCTCTACCGAGTGCCCATTCGTGACAACTGTTATGCTTCTACTAAAATTAATCAAAAACCTTCCTTACTTTACTTCTTTATTCTTCTATTATCATTTAACATCAGTGCATTTTGAATATATATTTTCTTCTTAGTTAACGCCGATAATCTCGCGCAGCGCTCGATGCAGAGTCTTCTATTATAATCCCAGATAACCACGGTGCTAAAGTTAAAACGCAAACTGCATCTTCTCAGCCTCCACACTGCGGCCAATAGCAGCTGGGCCTCACACCTCAGCGAGTGGATTTGAATAAACAGCTCCGTATCCACTGTTGGTGGCAGGCTGACTTATCCATTGATGCCGCGAGTGCGCGGTTGATTCTGTGACAGTTTAAATATTCATAACTTCGAACAGAAGGGGAGCATCGGTCGTACACTGTCGCAAACTGGACTTAAACCGCCTTGAAAGCACGGCACAGATGTACACCCTTTCAGCTCCGCGCATCGCGTGGTGTTAGCTGAAAGGATTAGAGATCGGTGGGACGCATCAAAGGTGGCGGAATAACAGAGAGAGAAACGGAGTCCATGAGGCAGCGAAGAATACGAGAGAGGAGATAAACAAACAGAGAAGCCGTCACGCACAAAGACGGGATTTAACACTTACAAGGGAATAGATGGAGCTCCGAGGTGAAGACGAGACCTCCGAGGTCACTCTTTCCCATGGGAGTGATGTTTACTCCGAATCAGTCTCATCTGCTCATCCTAAACCGCCGTCATCCTAAATCCACCATCGCACACAGTGATGGACTTTGACTCGCTAGCGGGGTCTTAATCTCCCCCTGTTGAAGGGCCGAGCTCCTCTTGATACTTAACTAGGGGGACCAGACGTGTCCGGCATGTCCGGCATGTCCTCTTTTTGAGACCTAAAAAATGCGTCCGGCAGGGATTCCAAAAACGTCCAGGATTTTGCTTCGGCGGATATTTGTGTTTCTCTGGGTCTTTCACAAACTAGTATTTACCCCTTACAAGTTTTGGAAATGGTATCTCCCTTACGTTCCACCTTCTTGCGCGAGCTCTGACAGTATAGAGAGCAGTCATTGGTCGACCGATCTCAGGGTTGACAGATACACGATAATTATCCTCCAAATACAACCATGTTGAGCCTTTGGTACGATACTTCACCATCTCCAATCTGGCAACACTGAGCACCTTGCCGCCTCCACTAGTTGCATTGTTGTTTGTGTGGCACGCTATACCCCCCCCCCCCCCCCCGAGACAAAATGTCCTCTTTTTCACAAACTAAAATCTGGTCACCCTAACTTAACCCACATCGCTCGACGATACAATCTTGCCGATGTTCCCGAAATGTTTGATTCAGAGCGATACCTATACCGACAAAATTGCTCCGAAATTTGTATCCCACAAAAAAAAGTTGTACGTTATCCACGTAACCAGGAACCAGGAAGCGTGAAGACCGACAAACGGCGACTTTTCGGCTGCCGTTCGGTCCCAATGTGGGATGGGAAGTCAACGTTTTTCGATTTGGAGATCATCGGTGATAACGGCTCGGTTACGGATGTCCGCGCTGGTCCCACGAACCTGCAGCCTTGGTGGGATTTGTGACGCAGCTCGCAACCAAAGTTCGCAAAGAAGCCGTTACATCAGAAGCTGAAATTCTTCAGCCAGAGTCTCCCGGCATTCTGAATCCATCGCGATACATAATTGTTTCTAGTTCAGCTGCTTTCCAACTCGTGATGTCTTCTTCACAATTAAAACCCCTCTATAAATGGAATGAAGTAGCCGCTCCTCATTCACCCGGCTATTTCTGCACAGCCACGTACTTAAGATCGAACAATACTCATGTGTGTGTGTGTGTGTGTGTCTGTTCAATAATCTATGAACAGCAGCAGATGAACTCCTCGATCAGGTGGATCAATGTGTTTAAGTCAAAGTCCAAAGGGACGAAGACAGAAGGGAGTGAGCGTGAAGGAAAGCGAGAGAAACAAAGCGAGTGAGCAGAAGATCCATTGAGTGTGTTTTTTTGTGGCTGAAGAATCGTCCCCAGTGGCTTTGAAAAGAGGGATAATCCTGTCAAGTAAGCGGACCTTTGGATATTCATGACTGGCCGAGCGGCTCGGCGGACTGAAGGAGGACACAGTCAGGATGGGATTAAACATCAAAGTGAATGTGAGGAGCGCAGGACCGGGACCTGAATCGGCCAATGCAGCAGCACAGGGGTCTCAGAGGGGTGTGCCGGGGGGGGGGGGGGGGGGACCAGTTGTCCGATGGATGGACAGCACTTTGAATTACTTCAGGATGAGGGCCTTCGAAAGGCCTTTCAGGAGAGCGACACGGTGCGGTGCGTGCACCTGCCGGGCGATCTCAGAAACATCGGATTTAGGGTCCGAAATAAGTTCTCGTTGCTGTCACCCTTCGGTCTGGAGGAGCAGGGATGCCGCGGCAGGAGCGGATCGAGTGGCTTCGACACACGGCAGCTGGATCCTCGCAATGCCGGCGAGATCGCGCGAGGAGTCCGTCTCGCCGGAGCTTCTGTAGCGATGCGTTTGCGTCCGGCAAGCCAGAGCACGGACCAATCGGCGCCACGCGAGGAGCCATGCGGCCGTGGGTTGGTTGTGCGAGATGTAGAGGCACTTTCTACGACATCGGTATCTCTGAGTCAGTTGAAAGTAGCTATCGGCGAGATGCACTGACCAGCGGTAGCTATTCGACAGGTTGGGGGGGGGGGGGGGGGGGACCGTGTTGTTGTCCTGGGTTTGAGCTTCAGCCAGTGCTGTCGATGCCACCACGAGATGTTTTAAAGACGACGGCCACCGACTTGTCGAGTTAGTGAAGCCGGCTATCATGTTGCAGCGCAACATATGTCAGCTCTCTGAGTTGTCGCCTCCCCCGGGTTTCCCCCCTTTTCTACAAATCAAATTAGCACCACGGTCGTCTCGTTTATAATAAGCAAGCTGGACGGAAGTAGATCTCAATTATGTTTTTTTTTTTTTTTTGACGTCTGCATTCAAGCATTTAATTATTAACAAAATAAAACGTCCGTCCCCTGCTATCGCGCTCCCGGTGGTTAGCGGTCCTCGGTGGGAGGCCGGCCGCGAGTCGGGACAACATCTGTGGCAAACCTGCTGCAGTTTAATCGGAGTGGGGGCTGAAAAGAAAGGGAGAGTGGAGGCTGCTTCAGTCTGATCTCTCAGGTCTTAGTGGGGATTTAATGTGCTGCGAGGAGCAGGAGCTCAGTGGAGGGGGGGGGGGGGCTGTAGGAGGTTCAACGTGGAGAGATTCTGGGCTGTCTCGAGGGGAGGAAGTGGGAGAGTTGGGTGAATGTGTGTGTGTGTGTGTGTGTTACAGAGTGCGTGTGCTGACAGATGTGTCCGTCAACGCCTGAAAGAATCATCTTACATCCACTTGCATCCATCTGCCAGCCTGGCGCTGCAAGCTTTTCTGAAATCAGAACAATGTCTTAAAAATGCATTCAAGAAAAAAAAAAGAGAAAAAGAAAGGGTGAAGAAAGGTTTCCCGACATCAACGAGCGCCTCTTACACCCTGAGAGGGCGCTCGCTCTGGTCGGGCCACAAAGCACAGAATATGTTACATATGTCGTATCGCCGTGTTTCCATTCACCCTTTGAAGCGTTGCATTAGAATAGCTGTATGGGAAATAAAAACCTTTTTAAAAGTTCGCTCGAGTTGTTTTTTGTAGATGCGTGAAATGAGACGATGGAACGTCTTTGCCAAATGGTTTTGAGACTCCGCCCACTCCTCCTCTTTACCTCCATCTGCCTGATGGATCGTGGAGGTCTGGATCGTGGAATATGCCGACAACCAACTCTTCATCCACTCTGTGGTATTCATTGTGTTGTTACTGTGTTTTAATTTGTGTGAAATGATTCCTTCTGGTCACATGACATCTATTGTTCTGTCCATCCTGAGAGGGATCCTCCTCTGTTCTCTCCTGAAGGGTTCTTACCTTTCTCCCCTGAAGGGTTGTTTGGGAGTTGTTCCTGATCTGATGTGAGGTCAAAGGTCAGGGATGTCTATGTGTACAGATTGTAAAGCACTCTGAGACTAATTAGTAATTCGTGAAATTGGGCTATACAAATAAACTGAATTGAAAGTAGCCAACATTTAACATCTCGGTCGTGGGCCGATGACCGGCTTCTCCTCCTGAAATACATGACACGTGGAGAATACTAGCCAACGTGAAAGAACAATCAAAACTCGCTCGAATGAACACGCGTCGCCGAAGACCTCTTTGGTCTTTGGTCTTGGCCGAGGCGACTTCTTTAGTTTCCGGTTCGTAACCATTGTTTCTCTCACACCACCGACCCCGAAACTACAATGCATCTGAGTTTATTCGCTCCAAACCAATTTTGTATTATGTATTTATTTGCGACATGTCAAACGTTCTCTTAAAATGTGTAAAGAAACTGAATGGAAGCAATCTATCGGACAGATAATGGGACATTTAAACTGAAAAACGGATGTTTAGGAGATAAAAGATACATAGAAAAAGTCTGTTTACCATTTTTTTTTAAAATGACGATAGGAAGAGTGTGTCCAGCGTGGGTAGGTCGGCCGTGCTCCGACAACTCCAAAGTTTTCCGCATTGTGCAAAACTTCCGTTCCTCCTCTGGTCCCATTAGCGACCATCCATTCACGGCGTAGCAAATTAGAGAAATTAGCACCAGAGCACCAGCTTTTCTTCCTGCCCCGGTCAGCTGGGAGGCGTGATCCCTGCAGCGTGTCCCGGTTCCGCCTCGGGGCTCCCGCCCAGCTGGCGTCCAGAGGGAACACATCCGGGGACGACCCCAACCAGGACACGGGCCGGAGAAGAACATCCCTCTCACGGGACAACTCTGCAATGTGCGTATTCGGCAAAATTCAAAATGCACAAATCCAAAAGGTGTTCTCAAAATGTATCGGGAGAAATGTCCCTTTTGTATATGAAATATACAAAAAATATTGAAGGTCAAAGTTAAAACTGTGATTGGTTTTTGCAGAAAGTTAATACTCATCATAATGTCCCCCTTCTTTCTTGGAGGTTGGTTCCAATTAAATCATCCGACTGCTTCTGTTTCTTCTTTCAGATTTCTTTTTACCGAGGTCACTGCATTCAAGTTGAATAGTACAATTTTTTCATTTTTACTGAAAGACATGAAAGCTCAAACTAAGAAAATAAAACCCACATTGAAATAAACCAGATTTATTCCAACAAATTAGAAAAGTAGAGGTTTCATATTTGAGAAGATGTGGTGGATTGTTGTTGGAGTCCAACTTTTGCCGCTTTATTAAACACAAAGATCACGAAGATGGACCCCACATTTCCACTTTTTTTTGTTGCAGTGTCTTTTTTGTGTGCAAGACATTAAAAACATTAACGCTTGTTCCCATTTTTGCCTCGCTGAACTGCTTCACTTTCAGAAGCCCAGATTAGGGGACGAGTATCCCCATCCGTCATACCGCTATCAGCTTTCACTTTTACAGGGACTCGGGTCTCGCGGCACCGCCCTCCATACAGATGGGGATAACCTCTGAAAACCCACCCTTGGCCTTGTGCCGCCAATAAAACCCCGAAAAGAAACATCTCAACCCACCCACCTCAATATTTAGAATTTAACTAGCGGAGCTCCTGACCTACATCACTCGGTGAGAAGAAGAAGAAGAAGTACAAGAAGTAAAAGAAGTACAAGAAGAAGAAGAAGATGTACAAGTACAAGAAGAAGAAGTACAAGTACAAGAAGAATAAGTACAATAAGAAGAAGTACAATAAGAAGAAGAAGAAGTATAAGTACAAGAAGAAGAAGTACAAGTACAAGAAGAAGTACAAGAAGAAGAAGAAGAAGAAGAAGTACAAGAAGAAGAAGTAGAAGAAGTACAAGTACAAGAAGAAGAAGTACAAGAAGAAGAAGTACAAGAAGAAGAAGAAGAAGTACAAGAAGAAGAAGAAGTACAAGAAGAAGAAGTACAATAAGAAGAAGTACAAGAAGAAGTAGAAGAAGAAGTACAAGAAGAAGAAGAAGAAGAAGAAGTACAAGAAGAAGAAGAAGTACAAGAAGAAGAAGTACAAGAAGAAGAAGAAGAAGTACAAGAAGAAGAAGAAGTACAAGAAGAAGAAGAAGAAGTACAAGAAGAAGAAGAAGAAGAAGAAGTACAAGAAGAAGAAGAAGTCCAAGAAGAAGAAGTAGAAGAAGTACAAGTACAAGAAGAAGAAGTACAATAAGAAGAAGAAGAAGAAGTACAAGAAGAAGAAGAAGAAGAAGAAGAAGAAGAAGAAGAAGAGAAGAAGAAGAAGAAGAAGAAGAAGAAGCTCTGTGTTTGAGGATTCCTGTGGAAGTTCAGCGGCCGTGAATCCCTCATTGTCAGGCTCAATGGGATCGGGGGTTTGAAGGAGACTTTGTTAACTCACACTTTCCTCTGAGCCGCCACCCCTCAGATCCCCAGCATTGTTTCAGAGAGGAACATCTGCTCCACAAGAGACCCTCATTGAGCTGAATTACCTTCTGTGTAATTCTAAATGACCGCGACCAAGAGGGTAAAGCGCTTCGATTCCACAGACAAATCTCAGAGCGACTTCAGAACGCAGTCGCGATATTGTTTTGTTTTTCTTTTTAAAAGGATTTGTAGGCTTTTAATTTGAAAGATACATCCATTTATTTTTATTCGTTTAGTAATATAAACATAAAACAAGGACACAAATGTCAGACATAAACATATGTATACACACATATACATACACATACACCCACACACACACACACACATATACACATACATATACACATATATATATACATACACACTTATACATACACCCATACACACACACATACATACATATACATATATATACACATACATATACACACGCATACATACACACACATATATACACATACACCCCCCCCCCCCCAAAACAACAACAATAAAAACAACAAAAAGACAACAACAACAACAACAAAAAGCAACCCCGGCACCCCCTTACTTATCTTTTACTTGTCGGTGTGTACACACCACCCTGCATCTATATTTGCATTTCCCTCAAAACCCCAAATCTGACCCCTGAGTATCTCAAATGGATCTATGTGCGATAGTGCAGGAATACACTGGAGGCGCCCAAAACAAGCAAACAAATCAACAACACGCGGTCAACGCGGGAAAGTGTCAGCGGAGCAGTTAGCGACTCGAAGTGCGAACGTGGCGGACGTCCATCTGTATTTAAACAACCGCGACCGACTGAACGCGTGCAGCGATTGAGAGAGAAGCGTTTAGGCTCTGTGTCACAAAGCGCCCGCGGGCTGAAACCCGACACCCCTCCAGCCTCCATTATCCCCGCCGCGCTGTGATCGGCGGCAAATGCCGACTATCCCAGAGCGGCGCTCACAAAGCACGCTGGGAAGGACAAAGGCAGACCTTCGGCCGATTGGTTCCACCTTATTAACAGCTTGTAATCTTCTCATGTCTTCGGCCGGGCCTCGCGGAGCGGGAGCCGGGGCCGAGAGACGAGTGCGTGCGCTCCGTCCTCGCTTTGAAGCCGAGCGGCCTCTTCACCCCCGGAGAAGGGAGAGAAAAAACGTCCCGTTCTGTTTCCATTGTTGCTGCTGCACCTGTTTGCCCACAGGGACACACGGAGAGGATCAGTCACCGGCAACTGTTACTTTCTCATTAGACTCTCTCGGCGCATTGTAACTCGCTTTGGATAAAAAGCCCACAGCAGGTGCTCCTTCGGTTTATCGATCCAGAACGGGAAGGTGGAGCGGCTTCTCTTTCCGAGGGGATCCGGGGAAACTTTTAACCCTCTTGATACCTTTGAGGTCAATTTAACCCCATTTAATGTTTAACGTCTCTTAAAAAATGATTGACATCATTATTTTTTGCTTCATATTGCTTGACTTTTCCTAATTTATTGGGGACAACTGTGAAAACATAACATTCACATGATGATATGTTTTCACTGTCCTGAACACAACTTGTACGCATCGGTGTTCTTTGGGGTCAATTTGACCCCAGGTTGTTTTTCACTCCGTAAAACATATAATAACTAGAATGGGCACTCGGTAGAGCGCATACCTTCGCATATCACAAGATTGGGCATTGGATTATGAACATTTTGGCATTAGTTGCATGCCAATTGGATACAAATTGACCGCGCTATGGTAAAAATAAGATGTTCATGACCTTGACCTTTGACCCGATTGATCCCAAAATGTAATCAAATGGTCCCTGGCTAATAACCAATCATCCCACCAAATTGCATGCGATTCGGTTTAATACTTTTTGTGTTATGCGAGTAACACGCATACAAATAAATAAATCAAAAATAAATAAATACACGGCGATCAAAACATAACCTTCCGCATTTTCAATGCAAAGGTAAATATCAACTTTTTCATTTATTTAAAGGGCTATTTAGGTAGTCAACAAACATAAAGTACATGACACTTAAACTTGGAAAACAATATTAATTCAAATAATTTTCTGGAGGTTTTAATTGCTGGGGTCAAATTTGAAAGGTAACAGGAGGGTTACACTTTTTCAAAGTCACTTTAAGGTTTCAATCGGGCTCTTAGCAGCGGTTAGATTGATTTTGAATCTTTTTTTATCTAAAAAAAAAACATGCACATATGGAGAAACTCTCTTTTTTTTAAACATTTGGGGGGATTCACGATGTCAAAAAATCCCGTCATCCGCTGAGGTGCAGTCGTATCACTTCTGTGAGGTAGTATTTTCTATTTTCAATTTCTAAGGGTTTTTTCGCCACCAGAAAGATCCCGTAATGCGTCGGATGTTCCCGCCGCGAGGCCATCCACCTCGCGAGCTCCTTATTGTCCTCTTCAAGGAACTTCAAGCTAATCGGAGAAATGCATCGGTGTTGAAATTGCGAGCTCTTGAGCAACAAGCGACGCAGCCAGTGACGAACAGATAAGGGCCCAGAAGATAGCCGCGTAAACGTTCCCAATTTGTGGAGAGTCCTTCAGGCGTCACCGACCCGAGTCCCACCGCCGAGGCCGCGGACACGTGGACGCGCCGCCGAGTGACGCACAAAAGAGCTCAATCAGACACCTGATGTGAACCGACTCCATTAAGTCAAGCCGCCGGCATACGGCTCGGACGTCTCTTTATAGGTGGGTTTATAATTATGACAATTTGTACTCCATTAAAGAGCCGCTAGAGGTCATTTTGAGTGCCGTGGAAACGTCTGATGCGAACTCAGGATGTGAATTAGACGTGAATACGTCAGTGTTTTTGTGTTTTGTTTTAAATAACACATTATTCAATAAGAAAAACACAAAATTCAGTGTGAATATATTTCCAGATGCCTTTTGCAGTGCAGTAACTCTGCGGTTCAATAATGTTCGTTTTGCTTTTGGTTTTTATTTAGTATTTATTTAGACTGAATCTGGTGGCTTATCAGAAGCTCAAGTTCATGTTCCCCAATTTTCACTTTCATTACAACCCAAAGAATCAAATATTAGGAAATCTCTAATAATTTATTGGACACATAGAGGCAACAATATTGGTTAAAATCTGTTAGAATTTTATCTGGGACGCCGACCACAGCGTCCTCGAGCGAGACACTGACCCCGAGATGCACCCTGTGAGCTTCTGAGCCTTTCATGGTTCTTATAATGAGCCTGCATGTGACACTATAATGAAAGTTATTATATTACTTTTTCTTTATAGTCTTCTCCATTTAATAAATCCTTCGATTATTCAGTTAAAAACACAATACAATATATATATATATATACATATTAATATATATATATATGTATATATTTATATATGTATATATTTATATATATATATACATGTGTATATATATATATATATATATATATATGTATATATTTATTTATATATATGTATATATTTCATATTGGAGAAAACACCAAGAAACCACAACATGGAGAAAATAAATACACTTAAATCATGAATAAATAAAAGTGTGTTGAGTCCTTGCGACGACTAGCAAATAAATAAATAAAAAGGCATAGGATTCACAACAATTATGGTCAGTGGTGTCACTCTGGGTGTGTTTTTCATCCCGTGTTGAGGAAGTGACCGACCCAGGAGTTTGGCCGAGGTGTCTTCCTGTCTGTCAGCCGCAGGAAATGAGTCCACACAGACGAGGCATTTAGCTCCCAGGTGCAGACCCACCAGTGGAGGGCCTTGCCCAGATGGAGAGAAATCCTTCCGCCATAAAGACACTAGTCTTCCCCTGCCCTGAAGCCACCGGTGCTCCTGCCCTGGTCCGGCCTCATCAAAAGGAGCCTGGAAGCTGGGAGGCGGATATGCCGGGCCCCAAATCAAGCTCACTCTTCTTTCCCCTTGTAAGTCGGGGATTACAACAAAAACAAGTGGGGGAGGGGAGGTGCGCTTTTCTGCTAGACACCAGCTTCTTTCTTTCTCCTCTTTTCTGACTTCTGGATGTGGGGCTCGTTGCAGGTGTCCTTTTTTCTCTCCTCCGCCCCCCTTTCTCCCCCCTTAAACCAGATCCCAAAACACAGTCAAAACCACCACCACTTGTTTTCTTTCATCGCTCAGTATATTACCCCTCATTGTCAGACAGGCACTAGAAATCAAATTGAGCTCGCACACACACACACACACACACACAACACACACACACACATTCATCCTGGCTGCCTGCACTCTGTTCCCCTGCAGGTGCGAGGGTCATCCGCCTGGCTCTTTTCATGGGGCCCTCCCTTTCCTGTCCGTCTGCAGCCGTCCATTCAGCTCGAATCACAGCGGCAGCCGGACGCCGCGGCGGCGCTGGCGGGGCCCGGGGGAAGCGCCTCAGCACACATCTCTCACTTGTTGAGCGACAAGCGCCGAGCGGCTGGGGGAACGGAGAGGGTCTTCCTCCCCTGCGTCTCCTTCTGCTTTCATCGGGAACAACTTGCTTTCTGTTTGTGACGGTGCTGTCCTTCCCCTTCTTCCCCCTGCCTTCCGTTTCCCTCCCGCTCAGATGGGCTTTTACAAGAAGATGGGGGGGGGGGGTTGGGGGAGGGGGATTGGGGTATCTTGCAAAGGAGGAGGACAGCCAGGCTCCCAGTGCGAAGTGATGCTGAGGTCTTTTTTTCCTCCGGCTCATGAAAGGCACATTTGAGGTTTCCAGCCTTGCTCGGCGCCCCAAGCCAGCTTCACCTGTGGTGGGAGTCAATTGGCCCGTTGTGTGGCTTCCTGGAACCGTGCCCGGCTCTCCGCCAGCCAATTTGTTTAACGTGGCCCACTCAGAGCCCCGCAAACAATGACCTCCACCTCCAAACCATCAATTAACTCCCAGCGCACAATGGTGGCTCCATTCACTGTTTGCCAAAAACGTTCTCTGACGCGATTAACGGCCATGCTAATGCCGCTAATACCTGCCCTCCGCCGCACAACAACAAGTCAGTGGTGCTAATGGCTTCCAAGTTGCTGCGCGGCTGTAGAGGTGCGTTCCCCTGGGGCCCACAGCGCTGTGCTGCTTGTGTTCGCTTTTAATTACCTTCACACAAAGGAAAAGTCAAAGCAGCGCTGCTCATGTTGACGGGGTGCTAACAAGAGTCTGCAGCTACACTGGTGGCTCTCGTAGCCACAGCTAACATCATCATGATGACATTATCATAATAACATCAGTATGATAACATCATCATGATTACATTATCATAATAACATCAGCATGATAACATCATCATGAGAACATCAGTATGATAACATCATCATGATTACATTATCATAATAACATCAGCATGATAACATCATCATGAGAACATCAGTATGATAACATCATCATGATTACATTATCATAATAACATCAGTATGATAACATCATCATTCAATTAAATTAAATTCAGTTTATTTGTATAGCCCAATTTCACAAATTACAAATTTGTCTCGGAGTGCTTTACAATCTGATCAATCATGATAACATCATCATGATAACATCACCATGATTACATCATCATGATAACATCATCATTATGACATCACCATGATGACATCATCATTATAACATCATCATGATTACATCATCATGATAAGTTACTGATAGCTGATACCGACGAGGCGTTTTAGATCTTAAAATAACAGTTTTCGGACTATTCCAACATGACATAACATGACATTAGTTGGTCTTCCTGCCACATTTACTCACACATTATTTTGCTGATGCTCCTCCTGTTTTTATTCTGTGATTTATTTTAAGATAAGATGAGATGATAGATAGATATATACTTTATTAATCCACAAGGGGAAATTAGTTCTCTGCATTTAACCCATCCTTAGTTATTAAGGAGCAGTGGGCTGCAGTGATGCGCCCGGGAAGCAACTGGGGGTTCAGTGCCTTGCTCAAGGACACTTCGACTTGCAACTAATGGGGAGAGCCGGGATCGAACCGACAACCTTGGGGTTGCAGGACGACCCTCTTACCCCACTGAGCTACAGCCGCCCCCCACAGCCGTTTGTTTTGCTTCATTCTCGCTACGTTGTTCATATTTTGGGTCGGGGCAGTCTTTAGGATATTTGGCGGGAGTAAACTTTGACTTGGTGAATGTTCATTATCTCATTTCAGCGTGTTAGGATGTCAACATTTGCTAATTCTAATGGAACACAAAGAACAGCTGATGGGGCGAATAGTTTCACCGGGATTTGGTCATCGAAAATGTTACAAAATGGCGCTGAGAGGAGTTGCACCTGTCCATCCTCCTCTTCTGTGCTTCCTTTTAACTGTAGATCTAAATCTTATGTCTGACGTTCGTAAAATTGTCTGCTGACGGAAATTATAACGTATATATTTGAATTTAAAGATTTCAGAACATTTTGCTTCTTCTAGTTCTAGCATTGATTTGTGTTTAAAGTCTCTAAAAAAATGATTGACATAATTATTTTTTGCTTCATATTTCTTGACTTTTCCTAATTTATTGGGGACAACTGTGAAAACATAACATTCACACGATGATGATGTTTTCACTGTCCTGAACACAACTTGTACACATCGGTGTTCTTTGGGGTCAATTTGACCCCAGGCTGTTTTTCACTCTGTAAAACATATAAGAACTAGAACGGGCACTCGGTAGAGCGCATACCTTCGCATATCACAAGATTGGGCATTGAATTATGAACATTTTGGCATTAGTTGCATGCCAATTGGATACAAATTGACCGCGCTATGGTAAAAAGAAGATTTTCATGACCTTGAACTTGACCTTTGACCCGATTGATCCCAAAATGTAATCAAATGGTCCCCAGATAATAACCAATCATCCCACCAAATTCCATGCGATTCGGTTTAATACTTTTTGCGTTATGCGAGTAAAACGCATACAAATAAATAAATAAATAAATAAATACACGGCGATCAAAACATAACCTTCCGCATTTTCAATGCGAAGGTAAATATCAAAGTAAATATCATTTAAAGGGCTATTTAGGTACCTCACACTTAAACTTGGGAAACAATATTAATTCTAATAATTTTCTGTAGGTTGTAATTGCTGGGGTCAAATTGACCCCGAGGGTAAAATATGTTAGTAAATGTGAAGGTAACAGGAGGGTTAAACTTTTTCAAAGTTACTTTAAGGTTTCAATCGGGCTCTTAGCAGCGGTTGGATTGATTTCAATCTTTTTTTATCTAAAAAAACCCATGCACATATGGAGAAACTCTCTCTTTTTTTTTTACATTTGGGGGGATTCACGATGTCAAAAAAATCCCCATTAGTCCTTCTAACGAGCGCAGCCTGAGTCTGGGAGGAGTTGAGCTGGTGGTGGTGGGGGGGGGGGGGGGGGAGCGTTGGACTCACTCTTCCACCGTGCGAGCCGTCATTCTCACCACATGCAGCTGTGGGAATGAGATAAAATACCGAGCGGCCGCTTTCGGAACGCTCTCATTCAGCCAGAAACCTCCGAGGCCGGACGTGGAAGCCGCCCGGAGACCTTCCCCCGTCGTGCCGGATGGCAGACGTCTTCTGCCCCCGAGCGGAGACGTCGACAGGTGGGGGGAATGAAGTTTGGATTTTTTTTGCACTTTGTGGATTTTTCGGCGAGTGTTTTTGCTTCGGCCGTTTTCGGGGTCGTCTCTCAACTTTGTCTTTCTTTTTTTTTTCCTGAAGAGTTCCGAAGACGCCTCGCCCCCCTGAACGGACCATGAACGTGCTCTCGGACCCGGCGCCCGGGGCCCAGGAGCAGCTCCGACCTCTCCGCGGCCCCGGGTCGGTCCAGGACTCACCCCGCCGCCCCCCGGGGTTCGACCTGAGCTCCCGCCTCCACCTCCACGGGGGTCAAAGGTCGACCAAACCTCAGAGGGAGCTGAGCGCCGAGGAGCAGCAGGAGCTCCGGAGGAAGATCAACAGCAGGGAGAGGAAGCGGATGCAGGACTTGAACGTCGCCATGGACGCCCTGAGGGAGGTCATGGTGCCGTACGCCTCCTCCTCGCCGCCGCCGTCCTCCGCCTCCTCTCCTCCGTCCCACGGGCCCGGCGCTCCTCCGGGCCGCCGGCTCTCCAAGATCTCCACCCTGGTTCTGGCCAGGAACTACATCCTCCTCCTGAGCTCCTCCCTGCAGGAGATGCGGCGGCTGCTGGGGGAGGTGAGCGTGGGGATGGGCGTGAACGCGGGGCCGGGCCCCCGGCTGCTGCTCGCCGGAGGGTGGCCCGTCACGTCCGGCCCCGGTCAGCTCCTCCTCACCCAGGAGTCCCTCCTCACCGCGGCGGCCTCCTCCTCTTCCTCCGCTCCGTCGTCGTCCGCCGCCAGATGTCCCCTGCTGTCGCCGGGCCCCACGGAGGCCGCGTTGGCTCCCGTGCGTTGGGGCTCCCCGGGGGCCCCAGGAGGGGGGCCCCTTTGCCCCTGCGGAGTGTGCAGACTGCCTCGATTCGGCCACTCCACGCCGGCGCCGAGATTCTCAAAGTGACACGTTGAAGTTTGAAGAAAAGACTCGATGACTGTTATAATCGTTGTTTTTTTATATTAATTGTTATTTTTTTCACATTTTTAACTTGTTTAGAATGCGCCACGGCAAGAAACTCACAATTAGCCTTTGATCTTTTTCAACCCGATGGATCGACTGTGTGTTTTGGTTCGCCGGTTTCTTTGTGAAGCAAATCTAATAATCAATTTTTTGCTTGAGAGATGAATTAAATTGTATCAATTGACGACTCTGAGGCTTCTTGCTGCAATGGTTGTGTGTGTGGGGCCTCTGATTGCAGCCTTGTGGTTATAAGACGCGTCCTTCCTCTCACGTCCTTTCTCTCACTTCCTTCCTCTCACGTCCTTCCTCTCACGCCCTTCCTCTCACTTCCTTCCTCTCACGTCCTTCCTCTCACGCCCTTCCTCTCACGTCCTTCCTCTCACGTCCTTCCTCTCACGTCCTTCCTCTCACATCCTTCCTCTCACGTCCTTCCTCTCACTTCCTTCCTCTCACGTCCTTCCTCTCACATCCTTCCTCTCACGTCCTCACGGGAATCCTCAGAGTTCTGCACGTCATCAGAAGTCCTTTGGTTGAGCTCGGTGACCAATCATGGCTTTTTTTGGGGGGGTAAAATAATGAATAAACACAACATGTGGCGTGTTTTGAAAGTGAACATTTTACCCTCGTTCAGTATCCACATGTTGTGACTTCCCACATTAGTTAATATTATATATGAGAATTTCCTCGATGCAATTTGTAATCCAGCGACCTGGTTAAACTCTGGCAGACAGAGTTGACTCCTTTTGGATTGGCCCTTTTTTTCATCTCATAACCTTCGCATTGAAAATGCGGAAGGTTATGTTTTGATCGCCGTGTATTTATTTATTAATTTATTTGTATGCGTGTTACTCGCATAACTCAAAAAGTATTTAACCGAATCGCATGAAATCTGGTGGGATGATTGGTTATTATCCGGGGACCATTTGATTAGATTTTGGCATCGATCGGGTCAAAGGTCATGGTCAAGGTCATGAAAAGGTCAAAATCTTATTTTTACCATAGCGCAGTCAATTTCTATCCAATTGGCATGCAACTAATGCCAAAATGTTCATAATTCAATGCCCAATCTTGTGATATGCGAAGGTATGCGCTCTACCGAGTGCCCATTCTAGTTTGTATAAAGTATAACAAAGTCTACTTTGAAAAAAATAAGTAAATGGTGGCGGACCCGCCCCGCGTTCGTTGGGTCTCCGGCGTCGACGCTGACGAGCCCCCCCCCCCCCCGCCCCTCTGTTTCCCCTCTGTGAAACAGTCCTCACCCCCCACACACACACACACACATTCATCACCCCAACAAGCAAAAGATCAAAACCCGCCCGTGTAATTACTGCTCCGCAGAAAGGAGGCCTTTTGATTATCACTCCCCTCTCTCTCTCTCTCTCTCCTTCCATGCTCAAATCCTCCACGTTTTCTCTGTTGTGAGGAGCCGGGACGGGCGATTCGCCGCTACACTCATTACACCCGCTCCACAATATGTTCAAACGCCCAGAAAATGTGCGTCTCTGAATGGGGGCCTCGCTCCTGCAGACGCCCCCCCCCCCCCTCTGGAAGAAAGCGGGGCGGCCTCATTCTGGGGGGGCGAGAATAAGAGGCGCCGGGGCGGGGGAGAGGGAGGAGAGAGAGGCCTGCATGAATAATAATAATGAGAATAATCATAATCATAATGCTGATAAAATACTCAAAATAATTGCCACCCGCGGAATAAGAGGATTACGGAGGGCGGGTGTGTGAATGGTGGCCGCGTGAAAGGACGAGAATCTATTAGCATCGGGGAGGACAAAGGAGGAGATGGATGCCATTAAGTGAGATTAAGCTAAATAAGGCTTGATTTTCTTACAAGGAACAAGGAGGAAGGCGATGAGGGTGGAAGTGAAGGAGGAGAGGAGGGGGGTGCCTGATGCATAGATCAAAGTGAGATGGCCCGACTTCACGTCTCGCATTTACATATAGCTGCTTTATCTCCGGAGGGATTAGCTACCTTGCTATTTTCTCCGGGTCGCTCTCCATTCGGCCACCTTTTGCCCGGCCGGCCATTTCCTCCTGCTCTCAGGAGGCTTCAGCTCCTCTCTTTTTTTTTGCCTCCTTAATTTCTCCCCCCTCTCGTTCTTTGCCCTTTCTCTCGGTTTTCTCCAAGAGGCTCTCACTTTCTCGAGTCTGGTGGTTTCATTGTCGCGGCGACGCGGGGGTCTGGTCAGTCTTTGTGTTGGCACTTTAACTCATCTCCATTTCATCGCTGTTGTTCAATGGGGCGAGGAGGGCTCGGGAGACAATGCACACACACACACACGACTCGGCACTGAATGCTCCTCACTCTCGGTGCGTCCCAAACATGTGTGAGCCAGATGAAAGTAAACGGTGTACAAGATGACGAAGAGTCACTGGCAGGTGTGATTTTACAATGTCAAGAGATATTGAGTCAAACTAAAGTAAACAAGATGAATTACGAGCATTCACCCGATTTCACCGACAATCAGACACATTTTAAACTAGAACGGGCACTCGGTAGAGCGCATACCTTCGCATATCACAAGATTGGGCATTGAATTATGAAAATGTTGGCATTAGTTGTATGCTAATTGGATAAAAATGTACCGTGCTATGGTAAAAAGAAGATTTTGACCTTTTCATGATCTTGACCTTGGCATTTGACCCGATTCATCCCAAAATCGAATCAAATGGTCCCCGGATAATAACCAATCATCCTACCAAATTTCAAGCGATTCGGTTAAATACTTTTTGAGTTATGTGAATAACACGCATACAAATAAATACATATATAAATAAATAAATACACGCCGATCAAAACATAACCTTCCGCATTTTCAATGTTACGGTAATGATCTACCCTCATATATATGACTTATTCTGGTGGAATCAATGAAGGACAGGTTTTCCGTCCCTCCTCCCGACGATTCGCCCCCCACGTTTCTTTTCTTTGTATTCTTCATTTCTGTAGCTTGATCCTGAAGGCCTCACACTCCGGCACTATAGTTCTCTCCGTTGCTCTAGAGCAGGGGTGTCCAAACTTTTTGCAATGAGGGCCAATTGTGATAAAGTAAAGATGCCCGAGGGCCAATAGTTCATTTAGACATTTTTTTAAACCACAAAAGTTACATGAATATAGACTGTTATAAAACAATGTATTTTAACTGTTACAATTACTTTTATTTTTTAAATGACAATGTAACCACATATAATAGAACCAAGTCTGCCTTTCATTCAGTCAGATAACAATGAAAAAGCTGTATATAGAATACCTTACATATCTATGAGTTACATAACGTTGCTTAATGAACATTTTAAACAGGAGTTATAAGTAATGCAAAGTGGTCTGTTATCATTACACTTACAAACTAATTAATGTTGCCCTTATCTTTTACTAGATCTTTTCAGAAACACAATAGTTTGTCACATCTACAGGTTTTTCACTGTTAATGACATATGTTACCGTTCAACACACTTCACATTTAGCTTATTGTGGCTGCAATTAACCTGTTTTGCACTGAATACCTTTTCAAGATAATATCAATAAAGTGTAACCTGTGACAAATTAGATAGATAGATAGATAGATAGATATATACTTTATTAATCCCCAAGGGGAAATTTGTCGAGTCAGTAGCAGCAACACAAAAAAAAAAAAAAAAAAAAAAAAAAAAATAAGAAAGGGTGGGTGATGAAGAGTGAGGTGAACTGTCTGTTGTAGAGCCTCATAGGGGCAAGATCTCTCCCTTGTTCTCGCGAGCGTGGCGGACGAGAGAGAGACCTGTCCCTGTACTCTCCCTCGGAGGGGGTGGGTGGTGTGGGTGGGTTGTCCAGGTCCACAATATGTTTCTTCCTCTCTCCTCTCCCCTCCACCACTCCCAGGTGCCAGCCCTCAGCCGGCGATGGAGCCAGCCTTCCCACCACAGGCTTGTTAAACCGGCTGGTGTCACGTCTCGGCTCTGCTGCTCCAGCAGCAGACAACAAAAGCACTGGCGACAACACTGACACCGGATGAATAGAGCATCTTGCTGCACTGCGTGAAGGGGAGAAGGAGGAAAAAGGGAAAAAGAGACTCTCTTCCTCTTGTACACAGTTGGCCTTCCAGTTTCCCAGTTCAGTCGGCAGTCGCCCAGAGCTTGTACTGTACTCCACCACCCACCCCCACCACGACAGGACACCAGGACACTCAGAGTCGTAGGAGCTCCATAATAAGATCAAGAATTTGGGCATAAAGAGTTTTACTGAGTGTTAGTTACACTGCATATATTTTCAAAATAACAAAAACGCGCAACCTTTGAAAAACAAAACAAGTGCAGATACGCTTGAGTCATCACGTTTTACTCTGTGTGATAAAATGGGCTTTCCACTACACCTCTTTTTAAAACGGGGTTGCAGGCTTGATACGGCCACTCTCCATAAAACTCAATGTTGAGCTCTTGTTTTGAAGGGCAACAGCTGGAACGCTGAGGTAACACCTGGCAAGTCGCCAATAATCTAGTCTGTCGCGCATGCGCAGCGTAACCGGTTAACGCTGTAACGACACGTTTACACGAAAGTAAGCGACAGGCATTTCGCTCTTTATTTATTAATGACTTAGTTTTATGTCCGTGTAGTTTGTAATATGTGAAGTTCTCAAACAAGGTCTTGAAATAAAAGAATCTGCATTTCCCCTCGCGCCCCACCTCGTCTCGTCTCTTGAACCCGGAGCAGAGAGCTACGTGTCCGTCTTCACCACCGTGGGAACGCAGAGGTGTCGGTTTGCTGTTCCCGCGACATATTGGACGCTCTCTGCCGGCTGGTTGGAGCGCGCTCACCTGTCTGTGCGCACCTGTCTGTGCGCATGGGGGCGGAGCTCCGCCGGGATACCGAGAGCCAGGAGAAGTGTGAATGCCACCACGTAGAAACAGAAATGACATGCCGCTGTGTCGATACGATCAATAATATACGACCGTTTAGTTGAATAAAACAACCTGACATTACTTATGTTGTAACCTGGTGCTATAGAGAACATGTCAGTGGGGCGGACCCCCACCCTGTTCTCATGGGAGGGGAAACACTCGTAATTCCCACCGCTCCTGAAAGCGGCGGCCCTCACTGTCAACTTTTCTCCTTTTTTTTTTGCCGTCGCCATGGCAAATAGGGTTCGAGAAGGGTTCACGCCACGGATGCAGAGCCAGATACATTAGAAAGGAGGCATTACGTCTTTCAAGTTTTTATGATTTATTTATTCTGACAGATCTGGCAGGCCAGAAATAACACATTATATGACCGATGTCGCGGGCCGTATGAAATCTGACCGCGGGCCACCATTGGCTCGCGGGCCGGACTTTGGACACCCCTGCTCTAGAGGTTGACTTCCAGAAACATCTCGAACAGAGCAACATAAGAGGCAGAGGGTCCCTGTAGGCGAGACACAGCAACAGACGGGATTCTGAAGGCTGGAGACAGGGACGTGCGGCGACTCAAACCACGCCGAGGTAAAGTGGACCTTCACAGCTTCAGTTTCAGTCGTGTCACATCGGTCGTGTTGAGGCTGGATTTCTTCCTTCTTGGTCCATTCTGATTAATCTCTTAACCCTCCTGTTACCTTTGAGGTCAATTTGACCCCATTCAATGTTTAACGTCTCTAAATAAATGAAAGACATCATTATTTGTGCTTCATATTTCATGACTTTTATTGGGGACAACTGTGAAAACATAACATTCACATGATGATATGTTTTCAATGTCCTGTACAATTTGACCCCAGGCTGTTTTTCACTGTGTAAAACATATAAGAAATATCAACTTTTCTATTTATTTAAAGGGATATTTAGGTAGTCAACAAACAAACATAAAGTACCTCACACTTAAACTTGGGAAACAACATTAATTATAATCATTTTCTGGAGGTTTTAACTGCTGTGGTCAAAAAGGGTAAAAGATGTTAGTAAATTTGAAGGTAACAGACGGTTTAACCTGATGCATATAAACTCGTTTCTCTCTCCTATCTGACTGCTGGTGAGACGCCACAGGATACTCACACACACACACACACACACACACTCACACAGGACACAGAGAGTTTGGATCAGAGTTCACTTCACGTAGATTTATTTGTAACCAACAGTTTCACAAATAAACCTGAGCTGGGTCCGGTAGTGAAGACAACAACCTCCTCCACGTCTGTCTCTCCCAACCCCCGAACAAACACATTGACATATTATATATACATCACACTCATGCATGTGCCCCTCCTTCCTCTCCCTCATTACATATTAGTTCATATTAGTCCTCGTCTCTCAGCGTGACCTCAGTGTGACCTCAGTGTGACCTCAGTGTGACCTCAGTGTGACCTCAGTGTGACCCCTGTCCCAGTCCAAGCTGGTTACTTTGAGGAATGTGGAGGTTTCTTGCTGACGTCTCCCCCCTCGTTACTTCTCTTATTGTTATTATTGTGTCTCAGCCTCCTGGTCCTTGCTCTGCAGTCTCCTCTCTGCCGGTTAAGACTGGAGCAGCACCAGGCCGCTGGGTCTATCTCTCTGGCGTTGTTGACCCTCGTCTCAGGGAGAGAGCCGTGTGTGCCCTCTCAGTCATCTGTGTAGATGTGATTAAAGCCTAATATAACACAATGGAAAAGTGGAATACACACCATGTATATATGTTGTGAAAGCACCCGATTTGAAAGGTTTTAACCACCACAGATGTCTCTGAATCGCCGCCCGATACGAGATATGAAGACATTTCCCGAAGCGGCTCTGTGTGTAGACGAGCGTGTCGGCCTTCGATCGCCCCTCGTGTGGCGGGCAAAGTACTTTTGCTTTGAATTGCAATGAAATGTCCGTTCGACCCGATCGCCAGCGGCTCGAGTCAGACCGGCATTTTTTTTTAAGAATCGGTGCGCCCGCTTTACAGTAAAGCGTGGCACGCGAGACCGCGGGTTACCGTGGCGACTGTACGCGCTATACAGCTGCTACGACACTGGTTGAAACTTAACATGACAATGGATTAAACTGGCTGCGAATAAACCCTGCTGCCTGTGGTGAGCCCCGCCACCCCCAGTAGAGAGACTAGAGTAAAGAGACTGACACCCGGAAAAAAAAAAAAAAAAAAAAAAAATGCATCAAAACATCGGGGTGGAGAGAAATATGACCTCTTGTTTGTAAGACAGAGGGAGGAGATGTGTGTGTGTGTGTGGGGGGGGGGGGGGAGGGGGGGGGTCAACAACCAATGCAACAAATGCAAGACTCGGAAGGTCCCTGCCGGCTCAGGAGGTATAAACTATAAATTATTTGCTTTTATTGTAATTTTAGTTATTTTTATTGCATAGCTTTTAGGATATTTTAACTATTTGTTGTAAAGCGTCTTTGAGTATTTTGAAAAACGCTCTAGAAATGTAATGTATTATTATTATTATTATTATTATAAAGACAGCAGGTGGGAGGAGAAAAATGAAAAGTCGCTTTTTCTAAAGATATCATTTGAACCAGGAGCGACGCCCGTCAACATCCGCTCTGAAGACGTGGACATGGGGAGAAGTTCCTGGGGTCAACTACAAAAAAACACGTGTTTTAATCCCTAATTTGGAGGACGCGTTGCCGAGGAATTATGTTCACTTTGGATATTCATTGTTTTGAACATAACCACAATCTGTGGTCCAGTTGCCGGAAGTTACGGACTCTGATGGGGAAGTGAAGGCACCATTTTACTGATTTAATCAACATGATGCAAACTCAGGTTTACGTTCATTTTTTTAGTTTTTTTTCTTCCTATTGTGGGTTTTGAAGAAGGTGAAAGAAAAAAAGATGATTTTCACGATGAACATAACTCGTGTTCTGCCGTCAACGCGCTCGGTGGTCCTGAGGCGTGAGCGCACGCCGCTGGGCTCTGGGACCGAAGACTAACGGACTCCTCCTGGCAAAGAGCACCGGGACGCTTCATCGCCTTCTTTTTTTTTCTCGACTTTACATCAAATCAAACTCCAAAAACACAAATAAATCCCCCAGGTCACAGGCGTGCTGGACAATAACAACTCTAATCTCACAGGAAGAGGAAGTGCAATGATCAGTAGCTTTAGAAGAATCCGTCAATGGACGTTTTTTCCCCCCGCTGTGACACTGATTTCTCGATTTCTTTCACTTTGGCAACGCAGAAATACACGTTTAAACTGCCGATCGGATTCTTGAACCGAGCCGAGCAAACCACGGTCAGATTTGAGTCCTTTCATAAACACATTTCTGTAAATCAACTGCAAAGAACCCCTCGTGGGCGGAGCTTCGTTCTCTGTGCCAAATTGCCTTTAACCCTCCTGTTACCTTCAAATTTACTAACGTATTTTACCCTTTTTGACCCCAGCAATTAAAACCTCCAGAAAATGATTAGAATTAATATTGTTTCCCAAGTTTAAGTATCAGGTACTTTATGTTTGTTTGTTTACTACCTAAATAGCCCTTTAAATAAATAAAAAAGTTGATATTTCTTATATGTTTTACACAGTGAAAAACAGCCTGGGGTCAAATTGACCCGAAAGAACACCGATGCGTACAAGTTGTGTTCAGGACAGTGAAAACATATCATCATGTGAATTTTATATTTTCCCAGTTTTCCCCAATAAATTAGGAAAAGTCATGAAATATGAAGCAAAAAAAATAATGTTAATCATTTTTTTAGAGACGTTAAACATTGAATGGGGTCAAATTGACCCCAAAGGTAACAGGAGGGTTAACACATTTTAAAGATTTTTTTTTAGACCAACAAATAAAAACAAAAAAATAAACGTTGCGTTACATCTCGCTGGATTCCAGCCGTCCCCTCGCACTCCGACATGTGTCCCGAATGCGGAGCGTCCACATTGTCTCCCACTGTCCCCTCTTCCTCCAGCCTCTCATCTCAGAGTGTTGTTTGCCTCCGGCCTTTGTCGCCCCGTTTCATAGCACTTAACCAGTCAACGTGGGGAGTCCTTGGCTTAGGAAGTCCCGAGCCATAAATTTCACCTCCACAATGAGCGGAGCACAGGGGCTGGTCAGGACCCCCATTTACTTCTCTACCCCAGCTTTTATTCATCCCCTCCCTAAATAACATCAGGCCCTCCTGCGCCGTCCCACCCTGAAATTCCCCGGTCCCCTCTGTCACCCCTTCTTTCTCACACCGAGCCGATGCGACGGGGGTTACCGCCGAGCCCTCCGGCCCGCTCATTAAGCGCGGCGTTCTCTCCCACCCCGCTCCCGCCCTCTGCCCCATTCACGCCGCCGTCCTCATTACAACTTTACAGGCCGCCGTCAACCGTCACCTCATCACACCCCCGGAGCGGCCGGCGAAAAGACGCTCCGAGGCGGTGTGTGGTCACTGGAGACACTTTGTCTTTTGCCAAATCTGAAATCATCCCCATGTGGTTTTAGAGGGCCTGATGGTTAAGATGAAAGTTTTTATTTATTTTTATTTTTTATATATATATTTTTTCATGTGAGTTAATACTGCAGGTGGGGAAATAATCAGTGGAAACACACTCAAGGAATATAAATGTAGCTCTGGTTTCCCTCTCCTCCATCGTTGTGGGACTTTTCACAAGCATTTCTTTTATTAAATGTGTAAATAAATTTTTAAATATACACTTTTATTAATCCCCAAGGGGAAATTAGTTCTCTGCATTTAACCCATCCTTAGTTATTAAGGAGCAGTGGGCTGCGGTGAAGCGCCCGGGAGTTCAGTGCCTTGCTCAAGGACACTTCGACTTGCAGCTAATGGGGAGAGCGGGGATCGAACCCACGACCTTGCGGTTGAAGGACGGCCCTCTTACCCCACTGAGCTAAAGCCGGCTAAGTAAGAGAAAAAGTAAATTGAGGAAACTGATGGAGGAGAAAGATTTAGATTTTTAGGCAAACTCAAGACAAATTGCTTTTTTTTTTTGAGGGCGAACATCTTTCTAGGATCCAGGTTTTAGGGGGTATTGAGGGTGGGATGTCAGAGGAAGACCCAATGCTCGGCCCGTAAACCAGATGTGGGGTCGCAACTCCAAAATGTGTCACTTTACTTTACTTTCATCACACTCCAGCACTCTCTTTCACATTTTCGCCCCAACTCACAAAGATTTTGGAACTTTATATGTATCCCTGTAACAAAAGATCCCCATGAAGCCCCCATTAAACATCATGTTTGCTGGTTTTACTCAGATATATACGCTTTATTTTTGCTCAATGATAATGCAAGCTTGCAGTTTGATGTAAAACATCTGCACTGCATCACCTGAGAGGTTATCGACTCATTTCATGACTCCTGGAGGATTACCTGTCAAACCAAACAAATTATATTATCAAATATAAAATGAGAGATCAAAAGCCAAAATAGAACATAGGAGAAGGACTTTTCTTTATATATATATATATATATATGCAAATATATACATATATATATATGTATATGTAGATATGCATACATACATATACATATATGTATTTATGCACACATATACAGTATATTTGCAGCATAACCACATATATATGTATATATGCATACACACATATATATATATAGATATGCATATATATATATGCATATATATACATATATATATGTATATATGTATATATGAATACACATACACACATATATATATGTGTGTATGTGTATCTATATACATATATAGATATGCATATATATATATGCATATATATGCATATATATATGTGTGTATGCATATATATGCATATATATATATATGCATATATATGCATATATACTGTATATGTATATATGTATATATGCATACACACATATATATATATAGATATGCATATATATATATATGCATATATACAGGACTGTCTCAGAAAATTAGAATATTGTGATGAAGTTCTTTATTTTCTGTAATGCAATTAAAAAAACAAAAATGTCATGCATTCTGGATTCATTACAAATCAACTGAAATATTGCAAGCCTTTTATTCTTTTAATATTGCTGATTATGGCTTACAGCTTAAGAAAACTCAAATATCCTATCTCTAAATATTAGAATATCATGAAAAAGTATACTAGTAGGGTATTAAACAAATCACTTGAATTGTCTAATTAACTCGAAACACCTGCAAGGGTTTCCTGAGCCTTGACAAACACTCAGCTGTTATAAATCTCTTTTTTACTTGGTCTGAGGAAATATTAAAATTTTATGAGATAGGATTTTAGAGTTTTCTTAAGCTGTAAGCCATAATCAGCAATATTAAAAGAATAAAAGGCTTGCAATATTTCAGTTGATTTGTAATGAATCCAGAATGCATGACATTTTTGTTTTTTTAATTGCATAACAGAAAATAAAGAACTTTATCACAATATTCTAATTTTCTGAGACAGTCCTGTATATATATATATATATATATATATATATATGTATATATGTATATATGAATACACATACACACATATATATATGTGTGTATGTGTATCTATATACATATATAGATATACATATATATATATGCATATATATGCATATATACTGTATATGTATATATATATGCATATATACATCTACAGTTGGAAAATGAGTGAAAGCATGCTGCTGGTCCTTTTTAAATGTGTGTGTGTGTGTGAGTGAGTGAGTGAGTGTGTGTGTGTGTGTGTGTGTGTGTGTGTGTGTGTGTGTGTATGTGAGTGAGTGAATGTGTGTGTGTGTGGGTGTGTATGTGAGTGAGTGAATGTGTGTGTGTGTGTGTATGTGAGTGAGTGAATGTGTGTGTGTGTGTGTATGTGAGTGAGTGAATGTGTGTGTGTGTGTGTGTATGTGAGTGAGTGAATGTGTGTGTGTGTGTGTGTGTGTGTGTGTGTGTGTGTGTGTGTGTGTGTGTGTGTGTGTGTGTGTGTGTGTGTGTGTGTGAGTGTTTGTCGCTGTGGTAATGAACCCGCGGCCCTCGCTTTGCCCTCTGAACCCGCGGTGGCCTTGGAAGCAGGAATTCCAGTTAACACATCACAGATCAGTTCCCTTTTCTTCTGGTTTTGTGTTTTCTGTCGCCGCTCTGGCCACAAAACGCCGGCTGTGTGTGTCGGGCGAAGCTGACGGCCACCAGAGCCTCTCCCTCCTCCGCTCGGCTGTCCTCTTTCTTCCCTTCCTTTCTCTCGCTCCTGTGTTTGGGCTCCTCTTTCTTGCCTCCTTTTCTGCTTAATTGAGTTGTTTGGCAGGCGGGCTTGACAGCGCCGTCTATGTGGGGAGTCTGAGGGGCGGGGGGGCGCCCGCCATTGTGCTCCCGGAGACGGGTTAGTTTTTCACCGTTACTGCCGCATGAGCGAACATGGCCCAGATTCGGACGAGGGGGAGCCTGAGGAACTTTTTTCTTCTTTTTTTAAACATCGTGAGTCTATTTTGATCTGATATTTGATTATTTATCTGTGTCCCTCATCTTGTTAAAAAAGTTTGTATTGGCTCATAAAAAGGAACTTTTTTTTATTTTAACATCATGGGTCTATCTTGATCTAATATTTGATTGTTTAGAAGAAAATCTGCGTCCCTCATCTTGCTACAAAACTTTGTATTGGCTCGTAAAAACTCTACGACTTGTGTGCAAATGTTCAACATCAAGAGGTCAGTTTCTAACAAGCGTTTACAAACCAGAAGAAACACGTCCCCCCCCCCCCCCCCCAGAAGAAATGTTTTGTTAAACTAGCAGCACATTTCCCGTATTTAACAACGATTAAACATGGACTTACCTGAAAGTGATGCACGGGCGTCATCTCGCAGCTTTTTTCTTTTCCTTTTTTCTGCCCCTGACTCCTGTTGTCTTTTTGAGGCCATTTTCGAAAAGTTGAAGCTTACTGTCAAAGTTCGTCAGGCCGCTGAGAGGAAAGGGCGCCCACGGCGAGCTTGGGAAGTTGAATGTGTATTTTTTCTTTATTTTTTGGGGGGGGGGGGGATCCACCGTAACTTTTTTGGAGCAATTAAATACATCTCTTGTTACCTTCGCATTGAAAATGCGGAAGGTTATGTTTTGATCGCCGTGTATTTATTTATTTATTTGTATGCGTGTTACTCGCATAACTCAAAAAATATTAAACCGAATCGCATGAAATTTGGTGGGATGATTGGTTATTATCCGGGGACCATTTGATTAGATGTTGGGATTGATCGGGTCAAAGGTCAAGGTCAAGGTCATGAAAAGGTCAACATCTTCTTTTTACCATAGCGCGGTCAATTTTTATCCAATTGGCATGCAACTAATGCCAAAATGTTCATAATTCAATGAAATAATATCGGCATTATTATTATCATAACTATGATGGTTTTTTTGAGTTGCCTATTTTGTTGGTGCCCCCTCAGGACTCGGTGCCCTACGCCCAGCGCGTAGTGCGCGTCACGGGAGCGGCGGCGCTGAGGGCGTCGGACCGTTGAGAGACGAGAGCGTCTCCCCCGTCTGAAGTGTTCCGCAACCCCATAAATATGTTCTCCACGCCCGAGCGTCGTGCGGTCTGAAGAAGGCAAACACTGACCGTGTGTCATCAATCATCAGGACGCACACGCAGAGGACGATTGTTTCATTTCGCGCGTCTTTTGTTTTGTTCCGTTGCGTCGGTACGTCGGTCATGTGACCCCGCCTCCAGCTCGCTGCGAACTGGATGTTATCTCCGTATGTGAGAACTTTAGGGAGAAGCTACAACGTGGTCGTGTAGCCACTTATACTTCAGCTGTGTTGTAATCCGTTCAGGCCAGATGTCATTTCATAAAGTTCCTGAAAAGTTCCGTATTTGAGCATCAGCTAGAAGACGGGCGACGAGGAATACCTGTTCTTAAAACTGCTTCTCATCGGTGCCACAAAGTCAGAGGCAGGTTCTCCAGAACCTCTTTGGGCTCAGACTCCAGCGGTGCCTCTGAGAGCATCTCCACCAATCAACACGCTGCTGGAGAACCAGAACCAGAACCAGGACCAGGACCGGGACCGGGAGAGGAAGACTGTTTGAAACCTGCCGTCGTCAAATGAGAAGTTCTTTTTATCGGAACTCTGGTGCTCGGAACCAGTACCGTACTATTTTAACTACATATTGGATTCAATCAATTGTCATTGCACATGTGTTCTCTGCATTTAACCCATCCTTAGTCATTGAGGAGCAGTGGGCTGCAGTGAAGCGCCCGGGGGGCGACTGGGGGTTCAGTGCCTTGCTCATGGACCCTTCGACTTGCAACTAATGGGGAGAGCGGGGATCGAACCGACGACCCCCCCTTACCCCACTGAGCTGCATATAAGTTGTGACTCATGATGATACCTGTTTATGAACTCCATTACAAAACACATATTGGTAGTATTTAAAAAAGGTTTAACCCCCCCCCCCCCCCCCCATACATATAGATAAGAATAGTGCTGCTGGCTTATTTATACAACTGGGAACACATTTTTTTCTCATGAATATGTGTGTTAACATGAGTTATCACTCATCGTTATATTCATCTCCCTGTAAAGACTGAGAGTTCTAGAAAGCCAGTGAAGGGCCCCACTAACACTGCTTCTATTGTTACCTTCGCATTGAAAATGCCGGAAGGTTATGTTTTGATCGCCGTGTATTTTTTTATTTATTTTTTATTTATTTATTTATTTGTATGCGTGTTATTCGCAAAACTCAAAAAGTATTGAACCGAATCACATGAAATTTGGTGGGATGATTGTTTATTATCCGGGGACCAGTTGATTAGATTTTGGGATCGATCGGGTCAAATGTCAAAGGTCAAAGGTCATGAACAGGTCAAAATCTTTCGCGGAACTCAAAAAGTATTGAACCGAATCGCATGAAATTTGGTGGGATGATTGTTTATTATCCGGGGACCATTTGATTAGATTTTGGGATCAATCGGGTCAAAGGTCAAGGTCATGGAAAGGTCAAACTCTTTTTTTACCATAGCACGATACATTTTTGTCCAATTGGCATGCAACTAATGCCAAAATGTTTATAATTCAATGCCCAATCTTGTGATATGCGAAGGTATGCGCTCTACCGAGTGCCCATTCTAGTTGTAATTGTGTTATTATGCGTTTATTTTTACTTATTTATTTTCACTGTAGAAGAAGCACCGTCTTTTCTCTTCCCTCAGGGTCCATGAACCTGTCCATCTGCTCACACACACACCGAAAACAGACAGCCAAGGGCAAAGGGGAGAGGCTTTGTTTGTGTGTGTGTGTGTCTGAGACTGTGTGTGTGTGTGTATGTGTTTTAAATATGAGGTTTTTGAAGGGTCGGGTGTGCAGTCAGTTTACATGGTACAAGGTCTGGACCAGAGCCACTAGACTTCAGCTCCCTCCCAGACGCTGCCCCACCTCTCCTTACTTTTTAGATCACACACACACACACACACACACCCTCAGGGCTGCTCTGACAGCTCCCCCCCAACACACACACCCACACACGCCATCACACAGCCGTTCTCTTTCTGCTGACCAGCAGAAACCCTGGACACCTCAACCCAAGGACAGTGTGTGTGTGTGTGTGTGTGTGTGTGTGTGTGTGTGTGTGTGTGTGTGTGTGTGTGTGTGTGTGAAGAGGGGTTGCTGGGGGCCACAGCTCACTCCTCCTCTCCTCCAGCCTGCCGGAATGCCAAAACCAGCCGGCAGGGTCAAGGCAGGAGTCAAAACACTTCAGAGCAACGAGGAGAGGCCGAGCGGCGCCGTGCATTTTTTATCGCGCGCGGTACGTGATTCTGACCCGCTGAACAATAAACCCAAACGACTCCGCTCTGAAGCCTGGAGGGGAAAGAAAAAAAAGAGAAGAAGAAGAAGAAGAAAGGCTCCGCCGTGAGTTAAAAGGTGGAGAACGTGTGTTGGCTGTGCTGCCCCCAGAGGTCGGGGGGGGGGACAGTGCATTGGTCTCACGACTGCTGGAGGTGAACAGAATTTCTACAGGTAAATGCAACAATCACACGATTCTATTACTAATAGATGCTGCGATCGTGATGCGCGTATGACCACTTAGTGCATTATTATTATTATTATTATTAAAATAACGCCCTCAACTCAAAGCGTCTTTATTGACAATAAATTGCACGAGGACTGAAAACCGAAGAAGCAGAAACCCTGGACACCTCAACCCAAGGACATTGTTTGTGTGTGTGTGTGTGTGTGTGTGTGAGCCAGACTGTAGATATGAACCCATATTTCTTCATTTATTTAAGTGTCTTGTCACTCTTGAATAATACTGACAAAATCAGAGCATAAGATGAAAAATTAAATAAATTCAAGATCATGAACAGGATACTTTTGACGGTGTTTCGGGGCTTTTAGTTTGACCTTCATTTGGCAAGTAGGTCGTAGTTCGATCGCAGAGCTCTTCAATAAAGGATTTGATCACAAAAAACACGAACATTTAATTCCATTTTTCTCAGTAGGAACTCCACGGCAGGATGACCTCATCTCAAGATGACCTCATCTCAAAGATGACCTCATCTCAAAGATGACCTCTTCTCAGAGAAGATGCCCAAATGACTCTAACAGCGCGATGAGGTTGGAGAACAGTGTTTTGCAACGGTATGTGAGAAGGCGATTGGTACTTTTGCTCCTCAAACAGAAAGAAACGTCGGCTTTGTGCATTTCTGCAAACCATCAGACAGGTTGAACGTTTTCTCGTCCAAAAACACGTTGCATGAAAAGGTTGCGCAACAAAACAACTTGGTTGAGGTTAGAAAATATCAACACATTTTTTTTAAATGCTGTATGTTCAAATAAATATTTGCTGCATGTGAGGTTTTAAATAGCTGTTGGATCGAGGCTTGTTTGTATCAGCGTTATATGTCGGACTATCATTCTGAATGTGTGAAGGCCACGACTACCGGGTCCTGAGGGCGTGTTTGCGTGGATGTGTGCGTGTTGTCGGGCATCCCGAGTCCTCTGTTGGGAAGGGCACGGTCCAGTCCTCCTGTGTGCAGGTGTCATGGCTGGACCTCTTCATTTGCATACATTTGCATGCCGTCAAACGGAGCCGCCGCTGACAGCTTCCAGAGCCGACCGTCTTCCTGGACCCCGGCCCAATCCTGTCGGCATGGTTACGCGGCTACACGGTTAAAGCGGGCTCGCGGCGGGCTCGCGGCCAGGAGCGACCGGGCCTCGGCGAGAGCTTCGGGGAGCGGACTCGCGCCAACGACCTCCAAATGTCACTTAGCGAGGGCGTGGAGAACAGGAGCGCGTGTGTGTCGGCGCGCGGCGGTGCGGACGCAGTTTGGGTCTCTTTCGACTGAAGAGAACCAGAAACTCATCAAAACTATGATTGTGTCTCCACTTTTTTTGCATTTTCATAGATGGAAAGTAGGTGAAGAGTAGCTGCACAAAGTTTGGTTCTATCTATAAACTAAAGTGCGTCAGATTTGCTTTGATGAAACGCATCAACGGATGTTAACGTTGACATTTCTTACCAAATGTATCACAATTGGCCTTTCGTGGCTGAAAATGGCTGAAAAAGCCGTCTGTCTTAAATCAGAAGCCAATTCTGAGATGGAGTCGAGCGTTTGGGACGAATCTACGCCGTGTGATCCTCGAGAGCATCGATGAAGCACGACGTTGCGTCATGATGCCCGTTAGGCACCTTGCTAGTGAGCTAGCGAGCATTAGCTTAACAATTCCACCATGTTTCCATACTCACGATACACCGGTTACAGGAAATGAGCGTATCAGCGTGCTGCGGTCCGGTCACATACACCACCGTTCAAAAGTGTGTGGTCACCTAGAAATGTCCTTATTTTTCAAAGTAAAGCACTGTTGTTTTCAATGGAGATAACATTAAAATAATCGTAAATACACTCTACATAGTTAATGTGTAGATGAGTATTCTCTGGTGTTTAATGAAGTCTCTACAGTGGTGTGTAGAGGCCCATCTCCAGTGTTCTGACGGTACATTGTGTTATCGCCTTAAAAGACTAACGGAGGGGTATAAAACCCTTAAAAAACCTTTTTATATGAGCGCAGCTGAAAACAGTTATGCTGCTGAGAGAAGCTCTAAAACTGGCCTTCCTTTGAGCCACAAGTTTGGAGAACTAAATTAATATTTCAAATAAAAATCATTATTTCTAACCTTGTCAAAGTCTTGACGAGATGTTATATTCATTTTCTATTCATTTGATACATAAAAGTGAGAGTTCACATGAAATCGTCCGGGTGACCGACCCCAAACTTTTGAAAGCAAACTTTCAGCATGACTATTTTTCTAAAATAGTCCCCGTCACTTTGTTACTCGTGTGTCAGCCTCGTGGAGCCCTAGAGGCCTCTGTGTGTATTACAACTGTCTTCTTCTGGAACACGACCAATGTTTTCCACTGAAACATGCTTTTCTACAAAATAACGTCTTTGGTAAAACACACACTTTCTCCCCTGTGTCCACCCTCCAAACTTAGAAAACACTGAAGGTGAGTCCACCATGCAACCCCCCCCCCCCCCCCCCCTGAAATCAACTGCCCTTGACCCCCCTCCTCCCTCGTCCTTCTGTCTCCATCCATTCTGCTTTTTGGCAGTTGCGCCGAGACCTTTCAGAACGACTCGTTTGGCCCCAGATTTCTGGACATTCGGCGCCAGGAGACACAGAAGCCAAAGAGTCGAAACGGGCTTTCTCCTCGGTTCCTCCGGCCCTCTCGTCCCGGCCTCCTCGGCGGGTGTTTGTCATCCCCCGCTGAGCCAAACAGACGTGTGTTTACCAGTTTACTGTAGCTGGCCGGGGAGGCTTGTCGGCGTGCCGGCCAGCGCTTTGTCTCTCACACTGTGAAACACAACAGCAGTGAGACTTCTCCCTGACAGCATGCTAATCGTCTGATTTAACTCTCCCATGTTTAATCATGAGGGGAAACGAAGGAGAGAGAGAGAGAGAGAGAGGGAGATTATGATAATTGCTTCAAAGTTCTTTTGTGTTGGATCCCATCTGTACACTTTGAGAATGAGGTGTCACTTTCGACATGACCGTTTTCCCTTTTTTTTGGCGCAAACAACAAACAGACGACTGGAAATGTTTTATTTTGTATCTCTGAACTTTGATGTAAATCTGACAGGAATTAAGAAACAAGGTATCGCGATCAAGCCGGTCGAGCTTCACTCGAACATATTTGCATGTGGACGTATTGTTTTAGTAATCGCAATAGTAAGTCGGATTTAAGCTGTTTTCAGTCGACTCGATGACACTCAAGAGAAGGCGGCGACAAGATGGCGATATAAAGAGCGTCGAGACGTTTGATATAGTTGAGAAAACCAGTGAAGGGTGTGAAGATCGAGGGGATGTGATCAGAACATGGAATAATATCTTTGGTGTGAGGCCTTGCTGGAGTTATGCAAAGTTGGTATTTTCTAATCACTTCTTCGATGGCATCTTGTCTTTATTGGATGGTCAACCTTTGACTACAAAAGGAAACGCTTGGAGTATAAGAGGAACTGAGACTGAGCTCTTGGCAGATGATGGACATCAGGCTCCGGATGCGCGTGAGTTGAGTTTAACAATATTTAATGGCAAGAAGTGTAAACAAACAGTCCAGGCTCAGGATCGTGGTTGCCGTGGTGATCCGGGCTCAACAGGAAGCAGCCTGAAGGACCCGGGTCCAGACAAAGAGAACGATGTTCCCCCAGTACAGAGTCTTAGTCCCAGAATCAGCCAATCAGCTCCTCTCAAAGGTAGTTCAGCCTCTAACACCTTCCTGTTGGATCAAAGTCCGCTATCAAAATGGAGAGGTCAAAGGTCACGAACCCCGAGTCAAAACGTCACTTCCGGTCAAGTCACTAAACAAGTATTTTCACAATAAAAGTCCCGTCTGCTATTGTCTCATTAAAGTGACTTCACGGGCTTCAACCGGCTTCGACATTCACAACATTAAACTAACATTCACTCTCATCAACAGACATTACTTCTTCCCATTTACATGAATCATTTGCATATAGTAAACAGTACCCCTATGCTTCATAACACATTAACAACAATATCAATATTCTCCCTAATATTTCCTATTATAATATCTTTCTATATGTATTAATTTAAAGCTCAAGACTACAGAATCAAAATAAACTATTACGTCCTCACAGGAGAGAGAGAGGGGGACGACTCGGCCTGAATCAAACCACGTTGTTGTTTCATTGCGCAATAAAGCCCGGCTCACAGTTCTGGTTCCAGTTCATTCCTAAAGGTGTTGGACGGAGTCGAGTTCAGGGCCAGTCAGTTTCTCCCACACCAAACTGGGAACGAGGGTGTTGTCGTGCTAGAAAAGTAAATATAGAAACAAACACTAATGCCACAGTAGTATTGCATCATGGGTAAACCCAAACCACAATCCTTTTCCTGAATTTAACCAAGTACTTTTGATGATGCCGAAACTTAATCAAGTATAATAATAAAAAACAAGCGAAGCTACGTTGGGAGTTTATTTTGAAAAGACACGTGACAGTAACAAAGCGACACGATCTATGAGTCCAAAACTGACGATATAGATTCATATTTTTTTAGGATTTAAACTACAAAAGTCTTAGCATCAAAATACTGAAAGAACAAACAATTTTTGTTTAAATACTCAGTGTGCAGAATCATCCGTTTGAGAATAACACAGTTCTTTACTCTAATATAACCGAATGTCCAAAATAGATTTTGTTTTAAAAACGGGGTCTTAGATGTAGGACTAAAGGTCGAGCCGGGAGATAAATGTTGTTGTTGTTGTTGTTGTGTATTTTATTCAGTCAATCAAATCAAATACAATACAATATTACTATATAATATACAAAACAGAAGGACTGAATAGGTATAGGTAGAAGTAAAAAATGCTTATATATTCCTATCCTAAATTAATATGAAATAAATCAGAAAATTAATATAAAATATAGAAGAAAAAAAAAGAAGAAAAAAAAATATATCTATATCTATATATATATATACATATATGTATATACATATATATACAAACATACATACATATATATACATATATATATGCACACACACATACATACAGACACACTTCCACATACATCTTCCATATAAATACGTTTTTAATCCCATTGATTTATTGTTTTATAAATAATTCCCTTGAAAACAAAAAGGAGTTCACCATTCTTCCATCCATTTCAACATTATTCCATAATTGGACTCCGACAACAGAAACACATCTTCTTTTAATAAATGTAAACGATCTGTCGGGAGGCCTCGTCCGGTGGCGTGGGGGTCCGGTGGCGTGGGGGTCCGGTGGTGTGGGAGTCCGGTGGCGTGGGGGTCCGGTGACGTGGGGTCCGGTGGCGTGGGGGTCCGGTGGCGTGGGGGTCCGGTGACGTGGGGGTCCGGTGGCGTGGGGGTCCGGTGACGTGGGGGTCCGGTGGCGTGGGGGTCCGGTGACGTGGGGGTCCGGTGGCGTGGGGGTCCGGTGGGTTCTGGTGCTCAGAACATGTGAGGTTCACAGACTCTGCGGTGTGACGGCCGCCACAACAATCCGCTCCCTCTGCGCCACGGACAATGGCGGGACTGTTCAACCACAGACGTACAAGTGTCCCGGCCATCTGTCTGCATAGCCCCACACTACAAACATTGTGCTACACGCACACACACACACACACACACACACACTGATGCCAGCCCCCCCCCCCCCCCTGAAAAAACACACAGCCAGCCCACTGTCATACATGTAACTCACGTGGTGCATCTGACCGAGTCATTTAGATATCAATAACTTTTTTACTTTGTCTTTAAATTAGGCTGAATTATTTTTAATAATTACAAGGCTGATGTTTTTTTTCTCCATTTGATTAAACAACAATAATGTTGATGGTCAGTTCGTCGCTTTGACTCATTTCAATCAACATTTCTTTTACATTTGAGATTTTTGCTTTTCAATAGTAAGAATCCCCGTTTTATATTATTGCAATTTTAATATCTTTAGCTTTTTTTTAAATAAACGTCATCTCGGTCACATGTTCACGAGGTTTGACTTGTTCCTTGAGTGTTTATAGACACACAAAAAGCTGGAAGACCCAAAAAATGACAAAACTGTGAGGGAGAGGCTAGTGAAGGATTAATGACATTTGCGAAGTGGGACTAAAAGCGCTGTCAGGGGGCATCCCTGTGCTCTCCTACTGACACACACACACACACACACACACTCACACACACACATGTGCACACAGGGCTTTAAATCTAAAGAGACTATATTTGGAGTAGAGACAAAGGGTGTGTGTGTTTGTGGCTGCGTGCGCGTACCAGCAGAATAAGATCGGGTCACCATACAGTCTCGGTGACAGTTGAGTATTGAAAGGCTGCAGCAGAAGAGTGATGCCTCTGTGTGTGTGTGTGTGTGTGTGTGTGTGTGTGTGTGTGTGTGTGTGTGTGTGTGTGTGTCTGAGAGAGAGGGGGAGAGAGAAAAAACACAGAAAGAGATCAAGAATAAAGAAAGAAAGTCTGCAGCCTTCAGACAGATTCTCCTTCTGAGTCAATACAGTGTGTGTGTGTGTGTGTGTGTTTTAAATAATATTTTTAAATACAAAGTAACGAAAACATGACCTAACCACACCAGTGGTCGACATGTACCTCTTCAAAAATAGCCAGTATGTCTCCCGTGTATTTTTGAAGGCCTCTGATTGGTCAGTGAGTGTTTTTCAGCCAGCGGTGGCGATGGTGGAGACGTCGATGCGGACTCGTCGTCTTCTCCTTCTTCAGGAACAAGTGAAGCCATCTCCGCTGCGAGCCTTGTGTTCACCTTTGCCGTTATTCTAATTCTATTCAGCGATATTTCCCCGCTGTGTTTTTGAAGGCTATTTATTCCCCGCGGTGCATATTGTTCCAAAGGAAACTAGAACGGGCACTCGGTAGAGCGCATACCTTCGCATATCACAAGATTGGGCATTGAATTATGAACATTTTGGCATTAGTTGAATGCCAATTGGATAGAAATTGACCGCGCTATGGTAAAAAGAAGATTTTGACCTTTTCATGACCTTGACCTTTGACCCGATCGATCCCAAAATCTAATCAAATGGTCCCCGGATAATAACCAATCATCCCACCAAAGTGTATGCGATTCAAAGAAGATTTTGACCTTTCCATGACCTTGACCTTTGACCCGATCGATCCCAAAATCTAATCAAATGGTCCCCGGATAATAACCAATCATCCCACCAAATTTCATGCGATTCGGTTTAATACTTTTTGAGTTATGCGAATAACACACACACAAATAAATACACGGCGATCAAAACATAACCTTCCGCATTTTCAATGCGAAGGTAAACAACAGGACTTTCCATCAGGTTTACTTCGCTGTGGATTGTGTGAATCAGTTCATCAAGTCACTTAGAAAACTCTGTTTACCGTAAGTTGATTGCACAGATGGACTGTTTGCTCCATCTGCATTTGAAACAGTTGATACTAATATTAATGCACAGCTGGAAACTGTAACCGAGAGACAGAGCGCCGGGCTGAAGGCGGCGCAGATCCTTTGATCAGAGATGAGGTATTTATTTAGTTCGTCCCGTGACGCCATGTTAGCGGCAAAAAATAACTTCTTTAGAAAGGGAAACATTCCACGTGTCTTTATTGCGTGTATTTACATATTATGTTTAATAATTAGAAATAAAAGAAAATACATGTTCTTCCGGTCATTTAGAGCGACCCGGTTGTACAAGTGGGCGGGGCTTCGGCCCGTTAGGCCCCGCCCACAGCAACGCGCCCGCTTGGTATTTATCGTTTATTGTTTTAAATAAAAGGCGTCGTCATATTTTTACCTCGCCGGTCGACGAGAGAACGACTCGGCGGTATCGCGTCCGGTCCAAAAAGCACACCGTTGCGATACAGCCGTCGTCCACCGGGGGCAGCGGTGAGCACGATGCTGCCGAGGAGCACTCGGCGGAAGAAGTCCTACGGCCATCTTTGATACGGTGTTGTCAGTGGAGACGTGCTCGAAGATTCAATTAAAATGCTCGACACGAGCCGTCGACTGCATAGGGGAGAAGAAGAAGAAAAACATCTACATTTTAAAGCATACCTTTTGAGGCTTTTGTGTATGAATTCAAATGAGATTCTTCACAGAGAAACTGTCTCCACGCCGGGGTTTTTTTGTTGACTATAGCCAACAGAGGCTGGTTTTGTACGCGTGTGTTTTGTCCTTATTCACTGTGTCGCACAAAGACAACACAGCCCGGCAGACGAAACACACACCTGCATCCAAACCCACAGAGGAGACACTCATGTGACGGCCTGAATGGTGTCACTTCTTTCTTTCTGCGTCTTTCTTTGCTTTCTTTCTTCATTCCCGTCTTTCTATACTATAGCACTATAATCCGTGTACCATCGGCATACTGTATACAGAGACGTCCCTGTTTCCAGTGTGAGGGACAGTTGGTGTTCGCAGTGTAAATCACAGTGAGTGCTGCCCCAGTGAAGGAAGCAGAGGCACATTCACTGTCGAGCAGATGGCTTGTGCGCGGCTGACAACCTTCTATTCTCACACTCAGACGGCTCAAGGAGCCGCGACTGCGTCAATGCTCGTTTGTTTGGGGGCGGGAGTGACGGCGATTAGTTCTCATTGGAAACACTAACTTAAGTTAGCGTGAGATGAAACATAAATATACCCTTTGGTAGCTTTGGCGAACGACAACAAAAAGAAAAAGGTATTAAAGAATCACATTTGCATATCTGAGAGTCATTTTTCATTCGTCACTGGCCAAATACGTACGACACACTGTCTCAATATTTTGTTTGCAACTGCATGAATGGAATTGAATAATCTAAGCTTCAACACACAAACACATAATGATCATGAAATGACCAAATCAGAGCAAACTGCCCTGCAACAGGTTCAGTTTATTTGTATAGCCCATTTTCACAAATTACAAATGTGTCTCAGAGTGCTTTACAATCTGTCCACATAGACATCCCTGACCTTTGACCTCACATCGGATCAGGAACAACTCCCAAACAACCCTTCAGGGGGAAAAAGGCAAGAACCCTTGAGGAGAGAACAGAGGAGGATCCCTCTCCAGGATGGACAGAACAATAGATGTCATGTGACCAGAAGGAATCATGACACACAAATTAAAACACAGTAACAACACAATGAATACGACAGTGGATGAAGAGTTGGTAGTCGGCATATTCCACCATCCAGACCTCAAAAACCTGACCTGTACAAAAGGTCTCATAAAAACAGATAATTCAAAAAAAAAAAAATAGCAGAAACCAAAATCGCTGACATAGTCCAGGAAATACAAAGGAAAAGAAAAACCCCATGTCATATAACAAAATGGGGGTCCAACATTTACACAGAATATGCTAAGCACATTGCACAGTCCACAACACAAAATTCACTTAAAATATATCAAGGTACACTTAGCGCTGTCTGCACCCAATCGAAACAGGAAGTGGCCTCCCTTGACCCGGATATTTATTAGGACTCGGGTCCCGGATTGGCCAATTAAAAGATATTCCTCCCTGAGCCAATCAGTGGGTTACACAGGTGTCAGAGTGGCCTCACACAGGAAACGGCCGACTGCAGTGGTTCAGGAGAAAGATTAACACCTTTTTATAATGGACTTTTGACTTGTTCCTTGAGTCAATTCTGAACATCCCCCCCGTATACTATGCAAATATATTTGTTTGCCCTTTTCTGGTAATTAAGAAACTAAATCAGTCAAACATATGGAACCGAAAAGCACGACCCCCGTTTCAGAAAAACCTGAACCCCGACATCCAAGACGCAGTGAGCTCCGTGTGATCGCCTTGCCTCGTCGACGGCTGATCGGCGCTCGTTCCGTAAAAGACGGCACAGAACCACAGAGACCCGCGTCTGGATATTGTTTCCCAATTAGCCGGAGCGGCGGTCATTTCTGCAGAGACTGTTGCCAACATCTGAAACAACAGCCAGTGTATTTAGCAATTAGCCGCGGTGTGTGGCCCGATGGGGGTGGGAGTGTCCTGGCAGAGAGAGAAAACATCAGGGACGGACCTGGAGACGGAGCCGGGGAGAGACGACTAATTTCCCTCAGGAGGACTCAGATGCACACGCCAGCGCAAAAACGCATGAATACAAAATGCACACGCACACACAGACATATGCACACAGACTTGCATTCAGCCGCACACACACACATCACACATCTTTGATAACACCTCAGGGGGGTTCAGGGTTGGAGCCAGTATAGCTGCAGACTGAGTGTTGACCAGTATGTTGTGTCTAATGAGGAGGTGCCAGTGCCACCAGTTAATTTAGCAGAAGACAATCGCACCCTGACTCACACTGACATTTATAGGCAATTAGGACATGCCTGAGAAAAGTGTGTGTGTGTGTTTGTTAAGTTTTTGATCAAAACTGACAGCACAGCCCTCTAGCTAATTTTGTTTGCATACAGATAATGGGGGAGACAAACATTTTAATCACATTCAATTTAGTTGATTTTAAGTGCCCGTAACTGTCCGGTTCTTGTCGCGGGGGACAGAGAAACAGGCAGGACTCGATGTGAATAACAAAAAACACTTTACTGAGGCCAAAAAGTTAACAAAAAAACAACAAGGTCCAAAAAGGGGCAGGCAGAGAATCGGGGGTCAGGGCAGGGTCAAACAGGCGGGTCAGGAATATCCAGGGCACAGGACGATGGAACCAAAGACAACAACTATAGACGACAATCCAACAGGAGGCAAGGGAAAGACTGACACAATATATAGGGGGGGAACACAGGTGTACGACATCAGACACTAACGAGACAAGAGGGGCTGAGGGCAGGTGACGGGAATTAACCAATCAAGACAGAGAAGACACAGAGGAGACATAGGAGACACGGAACACAGGAGACACAGGAGACACAGAACATGGAGTTACAGTAACAAGACAAGAGTGGCTGAGGGCAGGTGAAGGGAATGAAACAATCAAGACAGAGGAGACACAGAGGAGGCACAGAGGAGACATAGGAGACACAGAACACAGGAGACACAGAACAGGGTGTTACAGTAACAAGACAAGAGTGGCTGAGGGCAGGTGAAGGGAATGAAACAATCAAGACAGAGGAGACACAGATGAGACACAGAGGAGACATAGGAGACACAGAACACAGGAGACACAGAACATGGAGTTACAGTAACAAGACAAGAGTGGCTGAGGGCAGGTGAAGGGAATGAAACAATCAAGACAGAGGAGACACAGAGGAGGCACAGAGGAGACATAGGAGACACGGAACACAGGAGAAACAGAACAGGGAGTTACAGTAACAAGACAAGAGTGGCTGAGGGCAGGTGAAGGGAATGAAACAATCAAGACAGAGGAGACACAGAGGAGGCACAGAGGAGACATAGGAGACACAGAACACAGGAGACACAGGAGACACAGAACAGGGAGTTACAGTAACAAGACAAGAGTGGCTGAGGGCAGGTGAAGGGAATGAAACAATCAAGACAGAGGAGACACAGAGGAGACACAGAGGAGACCCAGAACACAGGAGACACAGGAGAAACAGAACAGGGTGTTACAGTAACAACGTCTCTCTGGGGTCATTGTTACGCATTCAGCTTGTGTTTGATGACTGTGTGAAGATGAAATCTGGGTGGTTTTATTTGTTGAGGTCAGAACTTTTGAGTGTCAGGTTGCTGCCTCCAAAAAATCTGATAATATCGTCAACGGCCGTGAAAAGAATAATGTTTTTAGCAATAACATGTTCTTTAAATATGACTCTGAATAACATATAAACAACGCTTCCTCCGTAAAAACATTCAGAAGATACTAAATGAAACTGGAGGCTGCTTTAAGTGCTACTAAAGTGGAGAATTAAACTAAAGACAAACAAAATGTTGTGTCAAAATACTTTTGGAACATTTTAAATAGGTACATTGGGTGAACATAAATCACGAATAGATAACGCCATGAAATATTCCCATTGATTACTGGGATTATTGAATGCTAACTTTAGCTGAATTTAGGAGAAATCTACAGATGCAAAGAGACAAAATAATAAAAATGCGGATTCTGGAAAGTTTTCTTTCCACCCAAAAAAATGTGAAAATACACATAAACGTTATGGACGTAGAATAGCCCCAAATCTCAAAAGTGGCCAGTGCATGAACGACCTGGTTTTGGCCTTTAAGTCTCTTGTGCATCACTTTCACTTTTCACAATCAAAACCGACGTCCACAAAAAGCCAACTTTAAATTCTTTGCCGTTCTGCGATCGTATTTCACGATCTCGGAGTCCTCGCGCTCGGTGACGTTTTGAGGGCGGGTCGCGTCGTCGGTCTACTCGGCTGAACTCGTAGATTCTCTTGCGGCCAGTCAAAGATCGCCTGGAAGCCCGCGTGTGATGTCATGCTGCTCGCATCCCACTGTATCTCCTCCAGCTGATGACAGTCAGGCCTGTTTCCCCTGCCGAGCGCATCCCAGCTGCTATGAGGCAATGGAGTCTGCCAGGCACAATACGGCGTGTCAGCCCTCAACAATGGAGGACTTGTGCTCCCTGGATGGCATCATTGTCACCGTTTCTTTTTTTTCTTTCTTTTTTTGGGAGGGAAGGCTGTGTGAGTTGTTGTTGTTGTTGTTTGTGGATGTTGTTTTAGCTACATGTCTCTCAAGGTTTACCAGTTATTAACCCTTGCATTGTTGGCGCGGAGACAAAGGAGGCAGTGAGTGGTGATGCACGGCTCGTATTCAGACTGGATGTGGGTCATGGGAAGAGAAGCGTTAGGATAGTGCCGTGGGATCTATACTTTTAGGTTTTAATGACGCCAAACCAGGTCAGACACAGTCAGGGGAAACCAGTGCTGGAGACTTGAGGTGGACTTATTACGTGGCGTTTGAAAGACAGAAATGACTCAATCAGCTCTCACAAGTGAAAAGTTAAATTCAAAAGCAGAAATTAATATTTTGGTGTTATTATGTTATACATTTGTTACATTTTAGCATTTCCAGTTATTGTTGCCGGCAATTGCCACTGTTCTGTACTTTAAAGCTACTACCAGGAACTTTTAATCGGGGATGATTTTGGCGGCCCCTGTGGACAAACGCGGTACTGTTACCAAGTACCATGGTGTCTTTAGCTAGTCGATGGTGGAGGCCTCACTGGAGTCTGAGCTGTCTGGAGGGTCTCTTCGCTAAAAGAAATCATCAAAACTTAAGAAACAAATGTCTCTTGAGGGTAGACTTCTACTCTTATGAGGTGAACAATAAATCTTCATCTCTCTTTGTGTTGCTACTTTCTCTGGACACATCAAAGTACTGCTATTGATGCTGAATACTGTGTGTCACAGCATTTGAAGAGTAGTCTGTTATAAATAGATATATTTCAGTTCATTGGTGAAGATTTAAATATTGATCCACGTGATGCGTGAGGTTCAGGGTTTAAGTAAAGTTAGAGCCTGAAGATTCAGACAGTCAGACATGTTAAAAATGGATACCAACAAAAATATCAGAGTAATTTGGTTGTAAAGGTTTGATTACCTACAAAATCAACGTTTCATTGGAACGAGAAGGTGTGAATCATGTCTTCATAATGTCTATCCTTTATAACCAACATTGTTTCCTCATAAATGTGACTCAATGGAACTCGACCAGTGCGTCGGGGCACGTCTTACATCCAACACACTCTCACTCGCACTCGTCAGAAACCGACGCTTGGCCAAAGCAGAAGTCCCTTCAAACGTGCATTCTCTCTAATGGCCAGCAGGGGGCGACTCCCAGGGTTGTAAAAAGAAGTCTACGGGGAAATGACTCCACTTCTCACTTGATTTCATTCCCTCAGTAAACATTGTAAACATGAGTTGATGGTCTCTATCTCTAGTTTCAAGTCTTCTTCAATGCATCGTGACGTTGGTGCTGACCCAGTGTCGGTATTTGACGAGGTGACACCAGGTTGCAGTATCTTTATATGTATCTATTTCTTCTTCTTCTTCCTCTTCTTCTTTTTCTTCGTCTTCTTTTTCTGTCCTTCCTCCATGTTTCAACCTCACACTTTTTGTTGTCACAAAGTAACTCCTGCTCCTCCTCCTCCTCCCCCATCCTCCCTTAGTGTAGAGTTAAAGTCATACCCCCCCCCCTCCCTCCCCGCTCCATCTCACCGGGTCCCCCCTGAGCTTTGCCCGTCCTCATTAGCGACTATTTTTCCCATGTTTGTTAATTGTGTCCTGCTTTCTGCGCCACCTGCCCCTCCCTCGCCTCTTCTCTTTTCCTTCTCCTGCTCCTCTTCCTCCTCCCCCCTCCTCTCTCTCTCTCTCTCTCGCCCCTGCTCATCTGTGCTCTCTAACAGCCACTAATTGTCATCATAAGGATGCGTCCGCTGTCACAACTGGAGAACAGACTGCAGACCGACAGTGTGCAGGCTGGCTCCTCCGGCCCCTGGGGGCCTCCGCCCCGGTGTCTGGGGGGCGAACCTCCCTCCGCAAGTGTTGCTAATGAAGACGGGATGAGAATTTTTACCTGAGGAGGAGGAGAGGCAGTGAACTCATCACAGGGAAAATGGGAACGAAGCGTGCATGAGAGGGGACGACAGAACGGTTAACCAGCTGACCGGTTAGAATACACGATATATAAACAGAGGATAGCTGCCTCTCTGGATGATGTCATCACCCAGACTCTTCGCTCAACTTAAGTCACGTGTCATGTCTATTTTTCACATTTGATGTCTTTGTTCCACATTAAATACAGTTATCATTGTCTGTGTGTGTGATGAGTTTGTTTGTTTTTTGTTTGTATTTTTTATTCAGTCAATCAAATCAAATACAAGACAATATTATCCTATATAATATACAAAAGAGAAAGACTGAAAAGGTATAGGTAGAAGCAAAAAATGCTTATAAATTCCTATCCTAAATTGAAATCAAAATAATCAGAAAATTAATATAAAATAAAGAAGAAAATAAAACAACAACAAAAACCCAACAATAAACAAAATATATTTATATATACTACCACATACATCTTCCATATTAATACGTTTTCAATTACATTTATAACTCAAGAATTGTTTTATAAATAATTCCCTTGAAAACCAAAAAGGAGTTCACCATTCTTACATCCATTTCAACATTATTCCATAATTGGACTCCTACAACAGAAATACATCTTCTTTTAATCCCTTTTTTAGCCTTTTGTGCCGTGAATTTACAAACATCTCTCAAATCATATTTACACTCATATATTAAAAATAAACTTTGTACACAGTCTGGCAGTGAGTGACGTGTGACGCCCTGTTTCCATCAAACGGATTGCTCTCGTGCGTCATCTCGTACACATTGGCCCAAAGTTCTTGTTTTGTTTCGTGGGAATATCTTTTGTATATATTTAAAGCAAAACAAATTCAGATTTTTTTTAACACTATTCATGAAATCCAATAAAAAGCACTTTTAAAGTCATCGCACTTGAATACCGAGAGTCAAACTTCCCTGTGACTACGGTGGAAAGAGCATTGCAGAGGTGAAGAGATACTAATGTCATGTCTACTGCCACCGAACTCATTAAATATCACGTTGTGTGCGATGGCTTCACCGTTTTTTAAAGCAGACATTTTAAGTTCCGTCGTTTTGACTGCAACGCCGTGAATACTGAAGGATGTGAGCAGCATGGAATAATAATTACATTATATGACATCACACGTCATTTAGCAGACGCTTATATCCAAAGCGACTTACAATAAGTTCATCAACCAAGAGAACAAACTCAGAACAACAAGAATACAGAAAGTAACATTTCCTCAACATAGTCAAACTACAAAAGTACCATAATAAGAGCCATTTAAGTGCCACCGAAGTGCTAATCTGTGTTTTAATCCAGATAATAAAATACAATCCGAGTGAAGTATACAGCAGTTTGAGTGATGTCGACTTGGCGTAGAGTGAGGATGTTTCTGTTTGTGCGCCTGCATCCATGTTTGTGTCTCCATACACGCACATGTTGGTGTGTGTGTGTGTTTGTGTGTGCAAGTGGGAATTTTCGCTTTGCGGCATGTGTGCCCTCAGCATGGGGCGGCGGGCGGCCAGCTGGAGGCTCAATCTGTTGAGGGGGCGCGCTGCTCGGCGGTGGGAGGTCGGCCGGACCCACGGCGACGCCCCGGCCTCCACCCTCCTGACCGGGACTGACAGCCCCGCACAGCCCAATGCACCGAGGAGGAGGAGGAGGAGGAGGAGGAGGTGGAGGAGGAGGAGGAGGAGGAGGAGGAGGAGGAGGAGGTGGAGGAGGAGGAGGAGGAGGAGGAGGAGGAGGTGGAGGAGGAGGAGGAGGAGGAGGAGGAGGTGGAAGAAGAGGAGGAGGAGGAGGAGGAGGAGGAGGAGGTGGAGGAGAGGAGGGGGAGGAGGAGGAGCAGGTGGAGGAGGAGGTGGAGGAGGAGGAGGAGGGGGAGGAGGAGGAGGAGGAGGAGGAGGAGGTGGAGGAGGTGGAGGAGGAGGAGCAGGTGGAGGAGGAGCAGGTGGAGGTGGAGGAAGACGAGGAGGAGGTGGAGGAGGAGGAGGAGGAGGGCAGGTGGAGGAGGAGGAGGTGGAGGAGGAGAAGGAGCAGGTGGAGGAGGAGGAGGAGGAGGTGGAGGAGGAGGAGGAGGAGGAGGAGCAGGTGGAGGAGGAGGAGGAGCAGGTGGAAGTGGAGGCGGAGCAGGTGGAGGAGGAGGAGGAGGTGGAGGAGGAGGAGGAGGAGGTGGAGGAGGAGGTGGAGGAGGAGGAGGAGGAGGTGGAGGAGGAGGAGGAGGATGTGGAGGAGGTGGAGGAGGTGGAGGAGGAGGAGGTGGAGGAGGAGGAGGAGGAGGAGGAGGGCAGGTGGAGGAGGAGGAGGAGGTGGAGGAGGTGGAGGAGGTGGAGGAGGAGGAGGTGGAGGAGGTGGAGGAGGAGGTGGAGGAGGTGGAGGAGGAGGTGGAGGAGGAGGAGGAGGAGGAGGAGGAGCAGGTGGAGGAGGTGGAGGAGGAGGAGGAGGAGGTGGAGCAGGAGGAGGTGGAGGAGGTGGAGCAGGAGGAGGTGGAGGAGGAGGAGGAGGAGGAGGAGCAGGTGGAGGAGGAGGAGGTGGAGCAGGTGGAGGAGGAGGAGGAGGTGGAGGAGGAGGTGGAGATACAGGGGAGAAGGGTGGTGATGGGCTGGAGATGTGGAGGTGGTGGCAACTTTGGGGGGAAGGAGGAAGAGGAGGGGGGGAAGTCCAGGCACACTGCCAACAGCAGAGAGAGCAGCAGAGCCGGCCGTGAAGAGGAGAAAGGGGGGAGAGTATAGAGAGTATAGGAGGTGGCAGGAGAAAGAATACTTTTGGGGGAGGCACACAGAGAAGGAAGAAAGATGGAGGTGAAGAGGGTGTGAATGGATTTTTCTTCTGAATTAGTCGTGAGGCCTTCATGTATTTCAGACGAGTGGTGTGAAGATGAGTGTAGATGAAGCTCCCTCGTGGTGACGTAGGAGGTGCTGTACATGTGGGTCAATGGACCTCTCCAACACGACATGACATCATTCACCCGTCACTCTGGTGGGAGGAGCTACGGTTCTGCATATGAGCAGCGACGAGTTCACCCACATGCAGCTACAGGGGAACTGTTGGGGTTCAGTTTCACACGTCGACTAGGACTCTGAGCCGGGGATCGAACCACCGGTCCTCTGACTGAAGGACAACGCCCGCAGACATTTGTTACAACACATTTGGGGCAAAATAAAACATGTTGACCACTCTGGCGTATCTGTGGCGGGGGAGACGTGTGGGTCCTCGTAGAAACTTCTTTTTAACCCTCCTGTTACCTTCAAAGTCACTAACATCTTTTGCCCTTTTTGACGTCAGCAATTAAAACCTCCAGAAAATGATTAGAATTAATATTGTTTCCCAAGTTTAAGTGTGAGGTACTTTATGTTTGTTTGTTGACGACCTAAATAGCCCTTTAAATAAATAATAAAGTTGATATTTACCTTCGCATTGAAAATGCGGAAGGTTATGTTTTGATCGCCGTGTATTTATTTATTTATTTGTATGCGTGTTACTCACATAACTCAAAAAGTATTAAACCGAATCGCATGAAATTTGGTGGGATGATTGGTTATTATCCGGGGACCATTTGATTAGATTTTGGGATCGATCGGGTCAAAGGTCATGGTCAAGGTCATTAAAAGGTCAAAATCTTATTTTTACCATAGCGCGGTCAATTTCTATCCAATTGGCATGCAACTAATGCCAAAATGTTCATAATTCAATGCCCAATCTTGTGATATGCGAAGGTATGCGCTCTACCGAGTGCCCATTCTAGTTCTTATATGTTTTACAGAGTGAAAAACAGCCTGGGGTCAAATTGACCCCAAAGAACACCGATGCGT